>NC_028643.1:14987626-15068239 GCF_001406875.1 Solanum pennellii | reverse complement strand
TATATATATATATATATATATATATATAAATATTGGTCAGTTTTGCAATATTCGGTTTCAGATGTTTATTTTTAACCTTATGGTTAATACTCAATTTTTTCACAGCACTTTGAGATTCAATGAACTGTTTTAAAACAATTTTCACTTTTGATGCTTGTGTATGTTTGAGTTAGTCTTCCGCTTAGTAGTCAGCCATGACAAGGGTTTGCTTCGGGACCAACAATGATTCTTGAGTGTCGATCACGTCCAAGGTGTAGGCTCGGGGCGTGACATAAAAGCTATCACATCATTAATAAAAAGATTAATTATTACTCTTAATGATTCTTATGTGACTTCAATGACTCACTGATCTGATATTTTCTCTCCCTTTTTCCTTGAAATCATTAGTTTCCGCATTAATCCTTTTTTGTGATTTTTATATGATTATGAATAGATTTTTAGGATAAAAAATATTAGTCTAAATTAAGGAAATATAGACTGGTTGATAAAAATTCTTTTCATAAAGTAGATCATCCATTTCATCTTTTTGAATGACATAATTAACACCATTCAAAGTAGTTGTTCTACTTTTTGTTTTGTCTTCCATTGCTTATCCCCCAAAAATATAGCTATTGTGAACCTATGCTCTGATGCAAGTTTTTTGGGAAAAAATACGAACCAACACAAAAATATATACGGTCAATGTAATAAAAATAAAATGGAAAATTAATGACATCAAATTTTACGTGAAAAACTTCTAAACAAGAGAAAAACTGTGGGCCAAGAGAAACAACTGATAGCACTATATAAGGAATTTTACATTGTATTATCACGAATATAATACTCAAATGACTACTACACACTCAAAAGGAATAACAATCTTTTGATTTACCACCTTACTAAAATGTCACTCAAACTTTATTTTTCTTGTATAGTCTATAGAATACCTCACTTTACTCTCTAAATGAATGTTTCTCTCTATCTTGGTGTGTTCCACTGAAAGCTTTCAATTGTTGTGCTTCTCAACAGTTCTTATCAACTGCAAGTTAGTCAACCTTAGCTTTCCAACCTTTAAAATCAACAATGTAGATGAACCCCACAAATCTCTCCCTCAAAATATAGGCATGACGATAGAATCAGATGCAAAAGTAAACTATAAGTTTACTAAAATAAATATCAGCTGACATAACCGATTGACACACTTCATTTTTGTGTGTTGAAAATTGGCAGTTTCCTCAGTCAATTTTGGGGAGCTACTTGTAGTTCACAAAATGACTTAGGTGACTCACTGATCTGATTATTTTCTCTCCTTTTTGCCATAAAATCTTTAGTTTCCACGTTCATCTTCACTGCTAAAAAGACTGTAAAAAGAGACTTAAAAAAAGAGACCTCAAAAATAGGTCACTAAAAAGAGACCTCACAAGGTTTTCTATTCTCCTCAATATTTTTTTAAAATTCATTTTTAATAAAAGAAACCTCACGAGATCGGTAAAATCAAAAAAAAAGTCTATCAAATAATAATGTGTCCTCGTGAAATTTCTACTAATTATGGTGATCTCATAAGGTCTCTAAAAAAATTTAAAAATTAAAAATTAAGTTCAACAAGCCACCTCATGAGGTCGCTACTGCAAATTATTTTTTACATTTTTTGACCATAAAAAATACTTTATGAGAGGTTATTGAATAAAATATAATATTTAATATTAGCAACCTCACCAGGTATCTCTTTTTAATTAAAATACTTTAGACGGCAAGTCTCTTATTTTAGTCAAAATGGCCATAGAATAATTTATATATATAAAAAAGAACCTCACCAGGTCTCTCTTTTTAACTAAAAAAATATAATTAATTCAAATTGTAGAATAACTTTATGGAGCACTTTCTCGGGATTTTAAAAAAAAGTGACATTAAGGTTTCAAAATAAATGGGTGGTGACATATGTCTTAAGTATCGGGTATAGGTGACAATTATGTGATTAATGATTAAGGATTGTGGAGTTGCCCTCAAGTTTATAAGTTGACAGTTTGGTCTAGTGAATTAAATGAAGGGTAAAAGGGTAATTTCACAATACCTAATTTAACCAACTTTTGGTGGGGGTTAAATGAGTGGTAAAATGGTAAATTTACTATACCAAACCTAATTTAACCAATTTTGGTGGGAAAATATCGAGCCAAAAGAGGAAATAAAAGTTTTTTCCCGCGCCTCCAACTGTCGTATTCGACCTCCTCTTCTTCTTCTACTCTCATCTTTGCTTGATTGCTTTCCTTTCTTCTTGCTCTCTTTATCTTCCTCTTCTTCTTCTTCTTATTTTGTACATTACGGGTCTTCACTGGTAGTGCTTGTGCTTTCTTCTTCTTGAATCAGTTTTCTACCTAATCTGTAACTGGTGGACCAAATTTCGTTTTGTTCAATTGGAATTACTTCATAAGAGTTATACACCATTGTTTCTGGTAAGTACAATTAATAGTTATTTAAAATCAATTCCTTATCATATGATCTGGGTACCTACATTTTTTCAATAATTTGCATTCGCATTTCCAACATATTGTTTTATATGTTGAAAAAGTTGACTATTATAACATATTATAGTCATATGTAGCAACATGCGATTTATTTTCACAACAGAACAGTCATATGTAGCAACATGTGACTTACATCTTGCAACAGAATAGTCATGTGTAGCAACATGTGATTTGTTTTCACAACAGAATAGTCATATGTAGCAACATATGACTTAATCTCGCAACAGAATAGTCATATGTTGCTACATATGATATAACTAAAAAATGTAGCAGCATGTGATTTATTTATCACAATAAAACAGTCATCTATAGCAACATATGACTTAATCTCGCAACAGAATAGTCATATGTTGCTACATATGATATAACTAAAAAAAGTTTCAACATGTTGATTTATTTTTCACAACAGAACACTCATATGTAGCAACATATGACTTACATCTCACAACAGAATAGTCATATGTTGCTACATATGATATAACTAAAAAATGTAGCAACATGTGATTTATTTTTCACAACCGAATAGTCATATATAGCAACCTATGACTTACATCTCGCAACAGAATAGTCATAAGTTGCTACATATGATATAACTAAAAAATATAGCAGCATGTGATTTATTTTTCACAACAGAACAGTCATCTGTAGCAACATATGACTTACATCTCACAACAGAATAGTCATATGTTGCAACATATGATATAACTAAAAAATGTATCAACATGTTGATTTATTTTTCACAACAGAACAGTAATATGTAGCAACATATGACTTACATCTCGTAACAGAATAGTCATATGTTGCTACATATGATATAACTAAGAAATGTAGCAACATGTGATTTATTTTTCACAACAAAACAGTCATATGTAGCAATATATGACTCGAATATTGCCACAGAATAGTCGTATGTTGCTACATATGCCTATTCTTCATAATTTGTAATTATTTTTTTAATTATTTTCCTCAGGTACAATGTCATTATTTGTAGGGAATGATTGTCGTGGTGAATGGGTCGAGAAGAAAAATCGATTCATATGGTGTTGGGAGGATAGTAAAAGGACGAGAAGCCGGTTCAGTAGGGATGTATGTCGAAAGAAACATTTTGTGTGATGAGTTCTTTAATTCAGTTGTGCAAAATTCTGGATACAATTGTAAACCGCAAGATCTTTTCATGAGTTACATTCCCCATTTTTTTCATAATGAGAAGGTTTTACCTTTTAGAATAATTGATCAATCTAGTTTGAGTGTTTATTTGGGAGGAACAGAGAAACCGCCAATATTAAAAGTCTACTTGGAAGAAACTCCTATCGAGGAGGATCATAATGAGACCAAGGCCAACAAGATATGTTTGATGATGAATTTCATCCTTCGGACATGAATAATTCTGATGATGAAAATGGAATAGGTGAAGGTGAAGGTGAAGGTGAAGCTCAAGCTGAAGGGTCGGACCTTGAGAGAAAGTTTCCTCCCACACCTACAGTTGGCAGCAACAATCCATGTGCTTCTGAAACTTCACATGTGAATAATGTTAGAGATGATAAAACATGATTTTATAAGGGAATGACATTCAAGAACAAGCAAGAACTGGCAAATTCATTGAAAATTGCTTGCTTGAAAAAAAAATTTAGACTGAAAAAGGTGATCAATTCTCGTAATGTGTTTTCCTTTAAATGTTCATATCCGGATTGCAATTGGTGGCTGAGGGCTGTGTAATTTACAAGTAGTGACAGGTTTTCCATTAGAATCTATGAAAAGTACCATACGTGTGGTTCAGAGCATCTTACAAGTCATAATCCCCACGCTTCGGCAAAAGTCATAGGTAAGTACTTTGAAAATAGGTTTCCCAATGGTAAAGGCCCATCCACAAGAACATCTCAAATCAACTCCGCATAGAATTGGGTTGTAAGGTAAGCTATTGGAAGATTTATAAGGGCATGGAGCATGCTAAGTCTAGTTTTAAGGGAACACATGAGCACGGGTACGCGGTGCTTAATGCGTACCAGTATATGCTTGAAGTTGTGAATCCAAGAAGCAAGACGACATTGTCGCTCGATGAAAATGGGAGGTTCCAGTACTTCTTTGTATCATATGCTGCTTGGGTAATTGGTTTTCAAGAAATGAGAAAAGTAATAGCCGTTGATGGTACATTTCTAAGGAGCAAGTATGGAGGAGTTATGCTATCGGCGGTGGCACAAGATGCCGAGAATCATATATTTCCAGTGGCTTTCTGTGTCGTGGACAAGGAATGTGATGCCTCATATGAATATTTTTTCAAAATATGAGAAGCTTTGTAGATGATACTGATGATTTGTGCATTATCTTTGATAGTCATTCAAGTATTCGAAAGATGGTTCCGAGAATCTACCCTGCATCTCATTATGGTTGTTGCATGAGACACCTTGGGGAAAATATTCGAAATAACTTTCACAATTCAAAGGTAGTGTCCCATTTTTATAAAGCATCAAAGGCGTACGATATGTGTGAGTTCAATGATCATTTCAATCAAATAAGAGATTTGGTACCAAAGGTCGCTGAAGCTCTTGAACGTGTTGGATTTCACACATGGAGTAGGGTATTTTGCACGGGAAATAGGTACCATCTCAATTGAGTTTATTTTTACTTTATGTGTTTTGTTTGATTTTTATCTGTTGTTGTGTAGATATAACATTATGACGTCAAACATCACAGAATTGGTTAATGCTATGTTTGATGTTGAAAGAGAATTTCCCATTGTCGCTCTATTTGATGAAATAAACAGTAGATTTGCATTTTTATTTCACCAGAGGCGTATGGAACTGGTGCACTCCACAATAGATTTGTTCCTTCAATTGAAAAAGATATATCAGAGTATGTCAACGCGGGCAACAAGTTGTTGGCCCATCAAATCGCTAACTACAAGTTCAGTGTCACTGGTCATGGAGATGTTCCTACTGTGGATCTACAAAGAAGAACTTGTACTTGTAGAATTTTTGATTTGGACAAAATACCTTGTCCACATGCCATGGCAGCGATTAGATCCCAACATGGTGATGATTTTGGAAATCAGATTTACTTGTACTCCTCCCGATATTATTCAGTGGAAAAATACATAATGGCATATTGTCAGGAAATTCACCCGGTGCCAACTGAAGATGCTTAGATTGTCCCTTTGGATATCATACAGAGAGAAATACCTCCTCCATATGTTGATCCAAGTAAACCCGGAAGAAGGACATATAAGAGACGACATGGAGTTGGTGAATCATTTCCAACAAGAAAAAATAAGTGTTAAGTATGTTGGGACTTTGGCCACAAAAAAACTACATGCCCAAATCGAAATACCTCATAAGAAGTGTTAAGCATTGTGTTGTTGAATTTTAATGAATGTTTTTTCTTATTTGAAGATGATATCTATTATATAATGTTATTTATAAATGCTCCAATGCGTGATTTGTTGCTCTTATTTGTTTCTATGTCAACATATGTCAGATGTTGCTACAGGATATACTAGATGTGGCAACATATGCAACAAATGTTTCTACAGACGAATCATCTGTAGCAACATATGCCACATGTTGTGATTCGACTGTAGTAACATTTGTTGCATATGCCCCATATAATATATCTAAAAGCACACTCCAACATAATCATTATTTAAAAGTATATGTTGCCATAGATCATTACATGTAGCAACATGTGACTCAAATGTTCCTACATATAATCATCTGTAGCAACATATGACTCAAATATTATGACGGACAAATGTTGCGATATAGGCATCAGGTGTAGCAACATTTGACTCAAATATTGCTACATATAATCATCTACTTTTAAATAATGATTATGTGGGACTGCACTTTTAGATATATTAGATGAGGCAACATATGCAATAAATGTTGCTACAGACGAATCAGTTGTAGCAACATATGCCACATGTTGTGATGGACGAATTTTGCTACATATAATCATTTGTAGCAACGTATGACTCAAATGTTGTGACGGACGAATGTTGCGATATACGCATCAGCTGTAGCAATATTTGACTCAAATATTGCTACATATAATCATCTCTAGCAACATATACTTTTAAATAATGATTATGTGGTACTGTGCTTTTAGATATATTAGATGTGGCAACATATGTAATAAATGTTGTTACAGACGAATCAGCTGTAGCAACATATGCCACATGTTGTGACGGACGAATGTTGCTACATATAATCATCTGCAGCAACATATGACTCAAATGTTGCTACATATAATCATTTGTAACAACATATACTTTTAAATAGTGATTACGTGGGAGAGTGCTTTTAGATATATTAGATGTGGCAACATATGCAACAAGTGTTATTAGATAATACCTTTTGTTTGATTATTACGACTCTTCAGTTCACTCTGTTGAAACGTCATGTCTTGTAACATTTTAAAATTGTTGGCCTTTATAAGAACACAAGAAGGGAGAGATAAGTCAAAAGTTGTCTTATCTTGTTCTCTTCTTCTTGATTCTTAAAAATGACTTCAACTAGTTTAAAACTCTTCGAATCCCTCCCGATTGAACCAATAATTCTTATCGTTGAAAGGGTTGCTTCCTACTCTCTAGAAGATAGTGTTAAATTATGTTATAGGTTCCTCAATGAAGTTGATAATGAACGTTCTGTATATCAGAAGGTTACATTGGCCAGCTTTCCCACTGAACCTACATGGATGACAAATCACCATGTCGTGTCTTTCATTAATATTTGCATAGCATCAGAGAACTTAGAAGCCTTATACAGAAAAGGCGTGGTAATTTTACTGTTTTTAGTTCTTTTTCACCCTGCATTAATTTATTTTGTAATCTTAATGTGTTGTTTCTTTTATAGTTTGATTTTTTCAATCGTAATAATCCAACTGCACTGAGAATGGTTAAAAGAACAGCAGAAGGTGGCCACCGTGGTGCAGAGTATGTGCTTGTCGTAATTTCAAAATTTGAAGGCGGTATTTCCATGAGAGAAGGCTTGATGTACATTGCCAACATGAAAAAAAATATGCCACTAATAGTGAGAAGATGTCGACCCCATTTGCAGTGCATTTTAAATCGAATGTGGGTGCAAGAACCTAATATTTTGGGTGTAAGACCCATTTCCTGCACTGTGCATCAACCCCAACAAAATGCCCGCAGGATAGGCTGGCCCAGAGGAAGTGACGATGAAGACGATATTCGTTGCGAATTGTGTATTTGTGATTTAGAACTAGATTATCTAGTTAAATTTCTTCTGCATACTACTGTGTGGGAATAATTTAATTTAATCTGTGTTGAAGACGATGTTAATTGTATTGTTTTTTGTATTTATTTTAAAATTATATATGTGACAACATATTATATTATATATGGTTAAACTGTTGCCTTCACTTGTTTTGTACTTATTTTTGAATTATGATATAACAAATTATGGTCGTACACAACACTCTGCATTGTTATACCTTATTATTATTGATTATTTATGTTCTAAATCACTAAATTTTTGTTCAAATTTCCATTTTTCCTTTCCTAAATTTTTCGAATCGTCTATTAGTGTCTCCTTGATTTTTCATCTATAACAACATATGCAGTTTCTGTTGTTAAATTCGCAACATATAACGAAAATGTTGCGACATGTAATTATAACAAATGACTCTTTTGGGGCTTAATTCAATTAAATTGTCACGTAATTCGATATGTAACACCAATATATAGTCCTACAACATGTCTAAGTAACAAATTATGGTCTTTAACAACACTCTCCATTGGATTATACCAATTATATTTATAAAGGCAATCATCTCACTAGTTCATCACACATTGTCCTAGTAAATCCATATGATAGTTATCCAACACCCTTCTAAATCGTTGTTCCAAATGTTATACCATATTATTATTGATAATTTATGTTCTAAATCACTAAAATTTGGTTCAAATTTTTATTTTTCCTTTCCTAAATGGATTGAATCGTCTACTAGTGTCTCCTTAATTTTTAATCTGTAGCAACATATGCAGTTCTTTTGGGACTTAATTCAATTAAATTGTCACGTAATTCGATATGTAACACCAATATATAGTCCTACAACATGTCTAAGTAACAAATTATGGTCGTTAACAACACTCTTCATTGGATTATAGCAATTATATTTAAAAAGACAATTATCTCACTAGTTCATCATACATTGTCTTAGTAAATCCATATGATAGTTATATAGCACCCTTCTAAATTTTTGTTCCAAATGTTATACCTTATTATTATTGATTATTTATTTTCTAAATCACTAAAATTTGGTTCAAATTTTCATTTTTCCTTTCCTAAATTGATGGTATCGTCTATTAGTGTCTCCTTGATTTTTCATCTGTAGCAACATATGCAGTTTCTATTGTTAAATTCGCAACATATAACAAAACTGTTGCAACATGTAATTATAACAAATGATTCTTTTGGGGCTTAATTCAATCAAATATCACGTAATTCGATATGTAAAACCAATATATAGACCTGCAACATGTCTAAGTAACAAATTATGGTTGTTAACAACACTCTTAATTGGATATAGCAATTATTTATAAAGGCAATCATCTCACTAGTTCATCATACATTGTCCTAGTAAATCCATATGATAGTTATACAACACCCTTCTAAATCGTTGTTCCATATGTTATACCTTATTATTATTGATTACTTATGTTCTAAATCACTAAAATTTGGTTCAAATTTCCATTTTCCTTTCCTTAATCAATCGAATCTTCTGTTAGTGTCTCCTTGATTTTTCATCTGTAGCAACATATGCAGTTTCTGTTGTTAAATACGCAACATATAACAAAATTGTTGCAACATATAATTATAACAAATGACTTTTTTGGAGCTTAATTCAATTAAATTGTCACGTAATTCGATATTTAACACCAATATATAGTCCTACAACATGTCTAAGTAACAAATTATGGTCGTTAACAATACTCTCCATTGGATTATAGAAATTAAATTTATAAAGACAATTATCTCACTAGTTCATCTTACATTGTCCTAGTAAATCCATATGATAGTTAGATAACACCCTTCTAAATCGTTGTTTCAAATGTTATACCTTATTATTATTGATTATTTATGTTCTAAATCACTAAAATTTCGTTGAAATTTCCAGTTTTCCTTTTCTAAATCGATCAAATCGTTTATTAGTGTATTCTTGATTTTTCATCTGTAGCAACATATGTAGTTTCTGTTGTTAAATTCGCAACATATAATGAAAATGTTGCAACATATAATTATAACAAATGACTATTTTCTAAAAGTGGTCCAATGATAGGCAAAGTCCATTCTGTTTAACAAGAAGTAAAATAGGCCCAACCAATTCTAGAATACGTTTTCATTTTTCATTTCAAGAATAGAGTTTTCAAATTTTTCATCTTTGTCGCTTCAGTTTTGGCACCTTTTTTCAAATCTAATTTGATTTTGTGTCAGACACACTGTTCTATATTTGATTCGCCTTTGGTTAAATCAAATTTCGGTACTCCAATGGTATGATGTCAAATGCTATACTAAGTCGAATTTATGATGATGAAAATGATATTATGTGGAATGTTAAAATGTATTGTAAACATGAAGTTCTACTTTTAATGCAAACTTCATGGTCAAAAGACAATCCAGGTCGCAGAGTTTGGTCTTGTCCACGATATCGTGTATGTTTGTTTATTTCTAAAAATTTTGGAGATTTCAGATCTCTTTATTTTTTTGATTAAAATTTATTTCTTTGTGGTATTTTATGAGAATTCATGCAACTTCTTTAGATGTAGGGATCGTGAAGATGTTGATATACGATCCAAGTTCGTTATTCTCCGATTGGCAAAAAAAAATTAAGGAGTTAGACACTGTTGATGAAAGTCATATCAAAAGAAGTACCAAATGGGGGATGAAGGAGAAGAAAAAGACCAATTGTTGTAGCATTTGGAAGCTAATGTTGGTTTTCTTTGTTTTTTTTCTTGTATTTTTAAGCATTACCAAAAAGAATTTTTTAGAGGATACAAAATTATTATGTAGTTGTGTACAACAAATACAATTATCATAGTTGTGGAATTAAATAGACGTAGTTTTGTACTCCTGATCAAACAACAAATTATTATGTAGTTGTGACGGATGAATGTTGCGATATACGCTTAAGCTGTAGCAACATATGACTCAAATGTTGCTACATATATTCATTCTTAGCAACATATGATTCACATCTTGCTACATATAATCATCATTGGCGACATATGCAACAAATGTTGCTACAGGTGAATCATCTGTAGCAACATATGCCACATGTCGTGATGGAAAAATATTGTGATATACGGCATCAGTGTAGCAACATGTGACTCAAATGTTGCTACATATAATCATCTATAGAAATATATGACTCAAATGTTGCTACATATAATCATCTTTAGCAACATATGACTCAAATGTTGCTACATATAATCACCTATACAAACATATGACTCAAATGTTGCTACAGCTGATTCGTCCGTAGCAACATATGCCACATGTTGTGACGGACGAATGTTGCGATATACGCATCAGCTGTAGAAACATCTGACTCAAATGTTGCTACATATAATCATTTGTAGAAACATATGACTCAAATGTTGCAACATATAATCATCTGTAGAAACATATGCAACAAATGTTGCTACATATAATCATCTGTAGCAACATCTGACTCAAAGGTTTCTATAGGTGAATCATCTGTAGCGACATATGCCAAATGTTGTGATAGACAAATTGATAAAATAAACATTTTCTTTAATTACGTTGTCTTTAAGATAAAATAAACTAACATATTTAATAAATTAAATATTGTCTTTAATTACAAGCATAATGTCAAGGCTTTAAGAACTGAGATATTATCCCATTAGCCCAAATATATTGCATCCGTTCAATTAGATTGTCACATAACAGTGAACTGGGTGGATGCAATTCTATCCGACTAATAAAGTGCTCAATGAATGGAATGGAATATGACCCGCACGCCGATCCACTTGCATTTTGTACCATAGGTTCTATTCGACCGTTAAATTCCCATGGTTGAGTGAGCAACTTTTTTGGAAAATGATTCATTATTCCACCCTGCTTCAGCAATTTGGGCAGCAACTCGAAGACAGGTTGTATGAGTGTGAAAAACTTGTCATGTTCCATAACCACCAGGTTGCAGTCATAAACATTGATCAATCCCTCGTGCAAGAGAATCTCGATAGTCACGAGATGGTTTCCCGAAATGTTCATGACTGTCAAAATCCTTTTTGCATCAATCCAATCCATGCCTCCAGGAGTTGGCCTAATACCCCTGACATAGTCAATCATATCATCATCCCACACAAAGTTATCTAGTAACTGACTTATGCTTTTACCACCTGATATTGTTGCCTCATCGCTGATTTGATTATATCTATGTAGGAAGTTCATACAGAAATTAAGATCGAGGATTCTATCTCTGGGATCATAGTAGTCCGGGTATTTCCAATGCCTCTGATGCATGAGGTTAAGGATTTCGTCAATATACTGAAATAAAAAATAATATTAAATAGTTAGGAAGAGTAGTCACTGAATAGACATAAGAAATAGTTAATAATACAAAAAGTAGGATTACCTAGTCTTCCCACCAAACTGTTAGGCTTGTCATGTTCCTGAAATCTTGACCGGTAAAAACATGCATGTTGTATTCCATTCGAATATCTTTTGGACCGGTCACCTTAATTACTGCTTCTTTTTCAGCTACATAGGGACGCCTATAAATATTCAACTTTTTATACTCCGTCACCCCTTCCTCCATTAAGCCCCTTGGAATTTCTCCAAACATCTTCCTCTTCAAATTTTTCATTGCCTTGGCAAATGATTCTTTTCTCCGCTTGGCCTTTGGAGTACATGAATGCCGCACATTCTTTGATACAATGCCCTTCACACCCCTCTTGTTTTTTAATTCATTGACAACTTCACTCAATTTTTGTAGATACATGACAGAATCTTCATCATGTTTCTTACACTTCTCACAGAGAAAGCCACAACATCGTCTACAAGAGGTAGCCCCTTCGTGTTGTCCTGCACCAACACCAGCAGCACCACCAATACAAGCAGCAGCAGCACCAACACCAGCAGTATCATCAACATCAACACCATCATCAGCATCAAAAACAACAAATTCATTACTGACTTTATTAGGAACTCTCTCTCTTTTGATGGTTGTTGCTCCAGCCAACACCATTTTAACTCTATCCACAACAGGATCAAAAATGGTTTCAACCAACCCTAGAGTTATTAGATATGACATTGCAATTCCTCTTCTGTTGGGGTAATCCATGGATGGACAACCTAAAATAGTAAAAATGAGTCATCAGTAAGACTATTGCTACAAATGAATTGTCTGTCGCAACATGTGTCACAAATATTGCTACAGATGAATCATCTGTAGTAACATGTGTCACATGTTGCAACACATGACTCGTCTGTAGCAACATGTGACACAAATGTTGCTACAGACGAATCATGTGTTGCGACATATGCCATAAATGTTGCTACAGATGAATTGTCTGTTGTGACATGTGTCACAAATTTTGCTACAAATGTTGCTACAGATGAATTGTCTGTTGCGACATGTGTCACAAATGTTGTTACAGATGAATCACCTGTAACAAAATTTGTGACAGATGTCGCAACAGACAATTCATCTGTAGCAACATTTGTGGCACATGTCGCAACACATGATTCGTCTGTAGCAACATTTGTGTCACATGTTGCTACAGACGAGTCATGTGTTGCAACATGTGACACAAGTTCCTACAGATGATTTATCTATAGCAACATTTGTGACACATGTCGCGACAGACAATTCATCTGTAGCAACATGTGACACAAATGTAGCAACATATGCCTGTAATATACTAATAGTAACTTACTGCATCAAAAGGAGGGTTCAAAAGATCTGGAATATTCTCTTCTTTGGTAGTTTTTGTTCTTGCCATCAACCATATCATCATCCTTGGGGATGATCTCTCTTCTCCTGCAATTACTTGGTGGGTAAAATAAGGAATGAATTTAAATGCTCAGGCCTGTAAAAAAGGAAAACCTGTCAATAATCAAATGTTGAATTATTACTTATTATAATATAAAAAGATTAAAAACATTCAGCTTTACCATGAAAGCCCATGGAAAACCAAACAAGTTGCTGTTCTTTTCTTCTTAAGTCCTTAACATGTAGTCGACAGTTATATGAAAGCTCTCATGACCCCACGGGTAGTTCTTGAAAGCTTCAATATCCTGACAGAAATTGACATACTTTAGAAGTATGTTGTTGCCCGGATCCTTCGGCAAAAGAATATTATGTGTAAACCAAAGTAAGCACAATGATTCCTTGTGCTTCCTTGTTGTATCCTCCCGTTCCAACAAACTTAATAAGTCAGAATTTTCGAAGCTTTTGCCAACAAGGGACATCAAGTCCTGTTCCACACTTTGCAGTGACTGTTGTCCTACTTCTGCTACTTCTTTAACTATTTTTTTGGTCGTGGTTCTATTTTAACAATGTATTCAGGGATGGGCTCAACAGGAGGATGACATTTTAGCCCTGTAACTATGGCAAACTCTCTTATGCCAAAGAAAACTAGCATGCCACAGTAATTAATTAGAATCTCATCCTTCTTAGTGGGATTTTCAAAATGAACTTTCTTTTCAAAAGTTCATACACGGTGGTCATTTGAAAATGTGGATCAATGGGTAAATCACGAAAATGACCAAACAGCTATTTCTGAGAAAATCTTCCAATTGATTTCTCTTGAGGATATCCTTGAATTAGACGAAAGGTCTTTCCAGGACTGACCTAATGATGCTGTCACCATTAGGATCAGGCTGCAGATGCACAGGGAAAGTGTCTGCATTGATGATTTTATTCCCATCATCACCACTAGCATTGAACTCTTCATGAAATTCTTGTTCTTCTTCATGAACTTCATTTAGGTTTTCTTGTTGTGCCACAACTACTACTTCTGTATTCTCCCCTTCTTCTTCCTGAACTTCATTTATTTTCCCTTGTTCCTTAACTTCTTGTTTCCATTTTCTTCCTCCACTACTTCTCTTTGTTCATATTCTTTTTGACAAAATTTTACTTCTACTTGAGAAGAAGAAACTGCTTCAGTTGCAAGTTTTCCTAAAGGTGTAGTATTTTCGTTCCTCTTCCTATGAATTTTAGACCTAGCCTTCTTTTGGATCTTTGTTTGGTCAGATGTAGCAATATCAAGTTTTTTTTTTACAGGAACCATTATATTTGTATCTACAACCACAAAAATAAAATATTTGAAAGCCACACACACATGAGCTACAACCACAAGTTAAAACAGGGCAATAAGCTGATAAACACATGCATTTCAAACCCTAATTAAATATTACCTTACCTGAGAAGATATATATCAACGATAAAGTAGAAATTATGAGGACAACACCGCCTTGCTGTAGAAGATGATCTGTGAAGGAAGGATTAAGAGAAAAAGAGAAGAAGGAGTAGTAGTTGGTAGTAGAGAAGAAATAAATAAATTTTGTGGAATACGAAACGACATTTATAGAAGAGAGAGGAGAGAGGGAAAATGAAAATTAAAGTCGTTTATTTTTTTTTAATTTTGACAATTCAAACTGTGACATATGATGCTACATATATAATATTTGTTGCTACATATATACGAACTGTTGCAACATATAATTTTTTTGTATTTATTACTACAAAAATTACATATATAGAAGAGAAATTAGTATAAATAATTAAATCTTGTGGAATACGAAATGACATTTATAGAAGAGAGGAGAGAGGAGAGAAGGAAAATGAACATAAAGCCATTTTTTTAACTTTGACAATTCAAACTGTGGACATATGTTGCTACATATATATTATTTGTTGATACATATATACGAACTGTTGCAACATATAATTTTATCGTGTTTATTACAATAGAAATTACATATATAGAAGATAAATTAGTATAAATAAATCAATCTTGTGGAATACAAAACGACATTTATAGAAGAGAAGAGAGAGGAGAGAGGGAAAATGAAAATAAAGTCGTTTATTTTTTTTAATTTTAACAATTCAAACTGTGACATATATATACTATCTGTTTCTACATATATACGAACTGTTGCTACATATAATTTTGTCGTGTTTATTACTACAGAAATTACATTTTAATTAAGACTTCACCAATTGTTTTATACAACTTATCAACAAAAAGGTAATTCACAATGATATGATTGATATACATAACCACCTATCTAATCAATGGTTGTAAACGCAATATTTTCAACGATCTTAGATTTTTTTTTAGTTCTACGCATCTCTGGGTCTTTATTATTACTAACGTAACCATTTCGAGCCTTTACAATACCATAATTCCATAGGAGTGAATCATATCTCAAGCGAAGGGCGTTGTCATTAATTCCACATGATGGTACTTGTAATCCATCACTCAAATACTCAGCATATGCAGCAACAAAAATTCCACAATCTCTGCATGGTATATCATCAATCAGAAAATATAATAACATCACATTTCGATAGTCGTAAGACAAAATAATATTGTGATACTTACATACTACTGCTTTCTTGTTGGGCAATACCAGTAACATGACTGACTTCAAATGGGTGAGATTTGTTCTTTCCTTGGTAACATTTAAGAACTGACCAGTTGGTTCGCTCATTTTGCTCAAAAAATCCACTCAACTCAAGGTACATTGGCAACATTGTAGCCAACTTTTGAATCTCGGAGGATAGTTTTCTATTAGACCTATTTGAGGACATGGAATCATACATTTTTATGCACCGTTCCTTCAATGCAACGACTGCCAAGACCCAATGGAATTCCCCATCACTATTTACAGGGACAAACATCATCCGTCAAGTGCCAAGGCATTCCAGAAGGTATAGCATACCCTTTCATTATGTCAATGATTTTATCCTCATATTCATTAGAATTGTAAATGTATGTTTTCAAAAAACAACTAGTGGTGGTATATTGATATTCAGAATGAATCTTTTGCTTCGACTTCTTACGGAAATAGTAAAATATGACATCCACATACTGCACACATGCATCAAACAAGTGTATCAATGTAATTGTATATATTCATGTACTAAACAGTACACATAAAAGTGAGCATGGATTTACCTCATCATTCCAGCACCTATTGGGTTGAGACATTACGTAGAACCAGTCCTTATTCATTGGAAATGCAACTACAAAATCAAGTTCGTCGAGTTCAAGATTTGAACAATTGGCTAAGTAGTGATCCTTCTTGTTTCCTCTGCAATTGTGTAATCATTATAAATCATTACATATTGGACAACAAGAAGAAATTCTAATAATAGTTGAACAACTTTACTTGTTTTATTTTACTTACTTTTTTGCATGATGCTTGTAAAGACCCTCTTTTATCCATTGAGAGATGGATGACATTAGTTCAGTTGGACCCTCGCCGTCAATGTTAAAACCTTCAAATAGATATTATCGCTTCACATCACAACTGACAACTTCGACTTTCTTCCCTTTCTTTTTCTCTTTCGCTTTTTCTTTCTGCTTCTCCTTCTCTTTCTCCTTCCCCTTCTCCTTCTGCTTCTCCATCTCCATCTCCTTTGCCTTCTTCTTCTTCTCCTTCTCCTTCTCCTGTTTTGCCTTCTTCTCCTTCTCATGTTTTGCCTTCTTCTCCTTCTCCTTCTCTTCATTTTCCTTCTTTTCCCTCTCCTTCTCCTCCTTTGCCTTCTTCTCCTTCTCCTCATTCTCATTCTTCTCCTTCTCCTCCTTTGCCTTCTTCTCTTTTTCTTTCTTCTCAATAATCATAGAAAGTGTTTGAGAAATAGAATTTTTCAACCTCCTACATTTCAAAGGCTGTGAAGTCTTCTTGGATCTTTGCACATCAATATTATGTGACATTTCCTTAAAAATCAGTGGGTTTTTTAACACTACTAATAAAATAATCATGTTGCTGCTCACATTCTTCGCATAGAAAAAAAAGAGCATTTCATGTTAGAAGATTTTACAATTCATTATAAAATAATTATAGCAGTATGTTGCAACCGATGGATAGTCTGTTGCGATAAATTAACATTATGTTGCCACATATGTACCTGCTATTGCGCAACATATCCATCTTATGTAGCAACAGATGCATCATATGTTGATCCATCTATACAGATTATTGCAACATTTGAATCTTATGTGCCAGCAGATGACCAACATATCAATTTTACAATTCATTATAAAATAATATTAGTAGTATGTTGCAACTGATGGATAATCTGTTGCGATAAATTAACATTATGCTGTCACATATGTACCTGCTGTTGCGCAACATATACATCTTATGTAGCGACAGATGAATCATATGTTGACAAATCTGTACAGATTATTGCAATATTTGAATCATATGTGGCAACAGATGACCAACATATCACTAAAATGTAGCAACATACGCTAAAATCATATCAACAAAATGGCTAAAAAAAAGAACAACAAAAAAATGACTTTTCACTGAATAATAACATTACAGATACATTTCCTCAGAATAAGAATTTTTTGAGTTGGCTGATTTTCTTTCAAATATGATAAATAATACACACCATTAAGTCGATTATTCAATTTTTACACCTACAGAACATTTTATTTTTCATTAATCCAAGAAAAAAACTTCGAAAATTGTAAAGTATTTCAAAAAATAACTTACCCATTTCTAGTCGAACACGATTACAGATCAGAAAGATGAGAGAGTAATGGAGGACTGGATAGGAAGAGTAACGACGCATTTCCAAATTTCTACGGAAGAAGATGAAGAAAAGAAGAGAGAGAAGAGAGGATGGAAGATGAAAAGATTTTTCTTTTTAAATGATTTGGTTTTAATTATAAAAGTGTGTTTTTATATTTTATAAAAACTTAGAAAGTTTTGAAAATGTTAATTGGTCCCATAATTAGTTAATTACGTTTTAAAGAAGATTTGACCGGCTCTTGGTCAATCTGTCACCAAAAACAAAAACGAGACTTATTTGACACCGTTGGCTTAATTTTCTCCACTTTATCATAAAATAAGCCTTGTTCCTTTTTCGTCCTCTCAAAACCTTCCCTTTGCCGCTAATCAAAGCTCTCGACGAAACTCCTCCAACCTGCAAGGTAAGTTTTTCACAATTTTCTGCACACTCATTCCTCCATTGGTAGAAAATAGTTGGCATGTAGTGGAATCTCCTTTGTGTTTAGTGGTGTATAGATATAGTTGCCCTGTATTCTTTTCATTCTTTTAATGGCTGGCTGAATGTGAGCTTCTGTACAAAGCAACTTCTCTAAGAGTTGAGTAACAGAGAAGATGAACCAACGAAATTGATCTGAGTTGCATTGCACATTGCTTCAAATTTTTGTGTTTCATTAGAGAACGAGTTGTTTAGAAATAGACTATAATTTTACTCAACAAAAGATTGAGGTTTCTTCCACTCAAATGATTATATGGAAAATGTTCTTAGAAAATTATTATCTGGCTCCAACTTGTCAAAACAAGTATTTCTTCAACTTAAGAGATGGAGTTAAAATATTCTAAATTTAAAGTCAAGACCTTGGGAATATATGAATATAGAATCTTCAAATTGTACATTTGGCTAAAGTGAATTAGTAGACAAGAGACTCAAATTGTCATTGCTAACGTTGTAGAACTTAGAGTTATTCATGTTTCTTTGTTGAGGATTAATAATAATAATCAGAATGTTTTGTATGAGAACTGCCATATATTTACGTTGCTAATCATATATAAGGCAGAATGTACTTATACAAGAGCTTTATACATTGCTTATCATGTATAGATCATAATGATCAGAATTCTCAAAATAACATTCTGTTATAGTACTCTTAAGCCACTGTGTTGTTGCCTTATACAAGAGCTTAAAGTGTTATGGAATGAAAGAAGAGGGAACATAAGTATTTATACAAGAGCTTTTTCACACCAACATTAGTGATAGACAACATCAAAAGTGGAGCAAGCTTCTAGGATAAAATTCTAGGAGAGCAGCCTTGCCCTCTGTGAAGTTAGTTGTACCATTGACCAAGCTTTGTGAGAATGCCATAATAAGTTTAATTTTTGAAATAATTTGGTAGAATGTACAAGAATAGTATTAGATATGATATATTACTAATAATGGAATTAGTTATGTTAAATGTGTAATGTATTTGGTGGTCCCTGGGACTTGTAAAGGTACTTATGTGAGGGAGGTGGTGGAGACTTGTACACGTATTTAGGTGATGGAGGAGGTGGTGACTTGTATATGTACTTTACTTATGGAGGTGATAGGGACTTGTGGACGTATTTAGATGATGAAGAAGGTGGTGACATGTACACGTAATTATGTCATGGAGGAGGTGGTCACGTGTACACCTACTTCCGTGATGGAGGTGGAAGTGATTTTGGCGATTATGAGAGCTGATTTGGGCGAGTTTGAGAGCTGTCTAAGTAAAGAAAATCAATTAGGCGTAAATTGATTCTGTTGATTTTGAGAGCTAATTAGTAAACCTACGCTAAAGAAAGATGGAGTAAATTGATTTTCTTACTTGTAATTTAGGAGAAACGATAATGAAATTAAGGAAAAAGATTAATTTAAAGAAAAATGATTTGTTGATAATAAATTCCGGTATGTTTAAACTTTAAGATTCTGTGGGGAGATAATTGTCAACTTTCTAAATCTATCAGTAAAGGTAGATGTAAAATGTCACGAGAATGGAGCGGGTGAACAAGACAAGAAGGGTATTAATAATAATAAGAACGTTTTGTGTGAAAATTGTCATACATTTACGTTGCTAATCCCGTAAAATAACATTTTCTTTTAGAAACTATTTGCTGATGTACTTCAGCAAACAGAAAAATAAACAGGGGAAGGGGAGATAAAGCATATATATAGACAACAAAAAAAATATCTTGCTAGAGTTGAGAATATAAAAAATAATTACATACCAATACTGCCAACTATTAATATTTATGCATTAAACTCTTCTTATGCTAAAGCATATACTATAAAACTAAATATTTATGCATAAAACTCTTCTTATGCTAAAGCATATATTATAAAACTAATAAATTTGATCTCAGCATGCAACTTGGAGTACATAAAGCAACTACACAATGCTTAAGTAAAGAAACACTCACCCATAAACCATAACACGTGTAAAATCTTGTCCGAAATTGGAAACAATAGGATCAAAGCTTTCCTACAGAAAAAGACAAAATACAATTATGATTACGCAACTACCTTGAAATAGGAAAAGTGTAACACATTATACAAGTATCAGTTTTAGATATTCAACTAATGAATATAGGGAAAATTTTTTGTATATTCAATTGATGAATGAAGTTTTTGTTATAGACCAAATGTGACCTGTACTATTAACTTTGGTGCTTCTCTTTTGTGATAATACATATTTGTTCGCTTATACTTGTTCATATTAGACGTTGTGTGCCCTTTTATCATAAATACTTGCCAACGCACCATTAAAAGTGACAATCTGTTTACTCAGAGGTCTGCTGAAATCATCATTCAATCTGTGTTCCAAAATTAAAATAAAACACACTAGTGATACACCACATCCTAGGAGTAAATGGACTGAGAAAAGCCTAAGCATTAGAATTTTGCTCCTTAACTGGTGCAACTACAACTAACCCAGATTCACTGTAAGGTTGAGTGAACTATTCTTTAAGATTGTGAATTACTACTTATTTTAGTATTTATAATTTTTGTTTTTTTTTTAATCTTTGTGTAGATGGATCGTAGTTGGATGTATAATATGACCAATTCTGGTCGAATGGGTCTAAGACCTGAATTTTTAGAAGGTGTCACTAGTTTTATTGAGTATGCAAAGACACTAGAACCTTTTCAACATAATGGTGTGATTAAGTGTCCGTGTAATAAATGTAAATGTTTGAGTTATGAAAAACCAGATATTGTTGAGCTTCATCTCCATCGAAATGGGTTTAAAAAAGAATACCACAGTGTGGACTACTCATGGAGAAATTGATAATAGTTTTGATGTATTTCAACATTATGTTCCTGGTGAAAGTAGTAGTGAAAATTATAGAATGCATGACATGGTTCAGGATGCGTTTGGGGTGCATTCTAATTTTGAATCTGGTAATCAAGGTGAAGAAGCTCCTAATGCTGAATGTAAAATTTTCTTTGAACAATTGGAAGCTGCTAGTCGGCCTTTATATGAGGGGTGTCCACACTCACAATTGTCTATTGCTGTAGATTATTAAGTATAAAATCAGATTGGAATGTTCCTCAAGGGGCAATGGACTCTATTATTGTGCTTATGCATGATTTAGTTGACCCAAATCTAGAGATACCTGATAATTTCTGCAAGGCAAAGAGGTAGATATCAAAGTTAGGAATGCCATCGATGAGAATTCATTGTTGTGAAAATGGTTGCATGTTATACTATAAGGATGATATTGATCTAGAATCGTGTAAGTTTTGTGGAAAATCTCGTTATAAGAGGACTCCTAGCGGGAAGAAAGTTCCTATTAAGGCGATGCATTACTTACCTCTTATACCAAGGTTAAAGAGGTTGTATGCATCTAATAGCTCTGCTCCTCACATGAGATGACATCATGAAAATAGAATACCACCTGGTGTTATGTGTCATCCTTCTGATGAAGAGTCTTGGAAGCATTTTGATAGAACATATCCACAGTTTGTGGCCGAACCAAGGAACATTAGATTGAGTTTATGTTCATATGGATTCACGCCACATTTTGTTTCTGCTGCACCATATTCTTGTTGGCCAGTATTTGTAACACCATATAATCTTCAACCTGAGATGTGTATGACCAGTCCATATATATTTCTCAATTGTGTCATTGCTGGCCAACGAAATCCAAAAGTTTTGATTGATGTATACCTTCAACCTTTGATTGATGAGTTGAAACAGTTGTGGATTCATGGGGTTGAAACATTTGATGTGTCTCTTAAGCGAAATTTCAAATTGCGGGCTGCCATAATGTGGACTATTAATGATTTTCCTGTGTATGGAATATTGTCAGGGTGGATGACAGCGGGAAAGTTGGCTTATCCTTACTGTATGAAAAATACTAAATCATTCACTTTGAAACATGGTCGTAAAAATTGTTGGTTTGATTGTCATCGACAGTTCTTGCCAATGGATCATGACTTTAGGAGTATGAAAAATGCATTCAGAAAGAATACTGTTGAACAAAGTTGTCCACCTCCAATCTTGAATGGAGAACAAGTTTGAGAGAGGGTTCAACACTTTCAAAAGGTTACAGAAGAACAACCATACAAATTTGATGGGTATGGTGTTGCACATAATTGGACAAAACAAAGCATATTTTGGGAGCTACCATATTGGAAGGATAATCTTCTTCGACATAATCTTGATGTCATGCATATCGGAAAAAAATACTTTGATAATTTATCCAACACATTAATGGATGTCAATGGAAAGACAAAAGATAATATTAAAGCTAGAATGGACTTACCAGAATACTGTAGGCGAAAGAGTTGTGGTTGCAAGAGAAACAGAACAACAAGTTCTTCAAGCCTAAGGCTAGTTATTTGTTTACACTGGATCAAAAGCGTAAAATATGTGACTTGGTCGAGAAACTTAAGATGCCTGATGGACATGCTTCAAATTTGGGAAAATGTATCGATATGGAGCATGTAAAATTACATGGTATGAAAAGTCATGATTGTCATGTCTTCATTGAAACATTGCTCCCCATTGCATTTAGTGGCTTGCCCGATAGAATTTGAAAACCACTAACTGAAATTAATTTGTTCTTCAAGGACTTGTGTTTTAATACGTTAAGGGAAGAAAACCTAGTTCAGATGGATCAGAATATTCCTATAATTACAAATAAGTTGGAGAAGATTCTTCCACATGGATTTTTCGATGCGATGGAGCATCTTCCTGTACATTTGGTGCATGAAGCACGTCTCGGATATTCATTTGAGAGGTAAGTGTTCAACTCTTAATATTCTTACTTTTAATATTTTGTTAAAATCAATGATAATATAATATAATGTAGGACTATTGGCAAGTCTAAACGGGCATGAAGCAAAAACATAGACTTGAAGGATCAATGGTTGAATTCCATCTCGCTAGGGAGATAACTAATTTGGGTTCTTATTACTTCAAAAGTAGTGTGTCATGCTTGCAAAATAGACCCAATCACTATGAAGATGGTGGTGAGACTGGGAAGCCACTATCAATCTTCAATCAACCAGGCAAAGGTTCAAAAAAATGTAGAAGGAGGAATCTTAATGACATAGAGTTTAAGTTTGCATCGACACATGTCTTATTGAATTGCCCACAAGTTAAACCATTTCTTGAGTAAATTGTTATTTTTGCAATAAACTAACTCAATATCCATCTACTTTGACAACTACTTTGTGCATTTATATGACAATGAAAAAATGTTTAAGCATTTTTCGAAGTGATTTCAAGATTCCGTAATCCTTATTAAATTTTCATAATACTATCATTATTAAATAAGTTATATTTAATTGATGCTAATTTTCTACTTTTCAAATATTTATAGATTTATGACAAAAAAATGATCAAGTTGATCAATTTTTGAAGGACCTTTCTTGGGGACCCATCAAGATTTATTCAATGGACAAGTTTCTTGTCAATGGTTTTAAATTTAATACTGAAGAATGCTCCAAATATAAAAAAACTAACAATAGTGAAGTTTGGGTGAAAGGTAATGATGGAAATCAAGATGGTTGATTATTATGGGGTACTCAAAGAGGTTTTGAAAATGGAGTTTTCCGGTGGACTAAGTAGATATGGGTATGCCTATGGAATGCCGCAACAAACCTTTCGCGAATTTTTTTCTGAGTTTGAAGTCCTAATCCTATGATGATGAATCGATGAAGAAAAATTTGGCTATGGAGAAAAAGATTGCTGAGCTATATAGCCATGTCGAAGACTCGAGGGCTAGGGAAAGGTGAAGGGACGCTCAATTCGATGCATTAATTGCTTCAGGAGGGACTCCCCCTTGTTCTAGTGATGCCACTTTTCCTCCTCGACCCCATCAATCTCAACCTACTTGATATACAGTGTATGGTCAACAAAGAAATATGACAGATTCTACTAGTAGTGATGAAGAAGAAGATGATGATGTGGCAGACACACTACCACATTAGTGAAGTTTAGAGTGGTGATAGATAATCTGAGTTCTTTACTTTATAATTTTGCTATGGGAGTTATCTATTTTGTGAATTCAAGATAACATTGAAATATATTATATTAAACTTATGGATATTGTGGTTTTTGTTTAATTTTGAACTACGTTGAAGGTGAGTTGCAATTGAGTTGATAAGAGAATATTTAGTAAATGTATTGCATCAGTTGATTGTTTGAAGCTTTGAGCTTGATTTAGCCAATTAGAGAGGTACTAAATCAATATGACAGGTGATAAAAGCTTCAGAAATAACAATTAGCTGCCAGTTTTTTCCAGGTAAAGAGACCTCATGAGGTCTCTTTCTAGCATCTTATTTTCCAGAAATTTCATGAAAGACACTATCACGCCCCGAGCTACCCCCGAGACACGGACACGGAACCTAGGACCACAAGTGATCCCAAGCTAACCCTGCTAGCATGATCATGAGCATCCTAAAGAATATAAACTATTGCGGAAGCTAAATCATAAATTATAATGAAAAGATAGGGAATACCTATATGCCAAAACTGTGATATATGAAAAATCGATGAGTTTAATACAAAGAAAAATTAACTCACTACTAAGCTGAAACTGACTATGTCTGAAATAAGCCTCTAAACTCGACTAGAAATACTTGGACAAGGCCCAGCTAAATCTAGAAAAAACTGAAACTAAATGACTAAAGACTAAAATGACACTCATGACTGTTGTCCTCGGAGATTGAGGACTCACCATTAATCTGCTAAACTGGAGATCGGGAAATTGATCTATACGTGATCTGGATGCTGAGAATCTGAACCTACATCACGAGAAGATGTAGCGCACATATGCGTCAATACTTGAAAGGTACTGAGCATGTAGGATAGAGTAAATCTGAAATAAAACATAACTGAACAAGCAAAATAGCAAGTATAATAATCTGACATGATAAACTGAATTCTGAGCTTACTGGATGCAATGACCAGTTTATAACATGCTGAAACTGAATACTGAATATACTGATTAATGGTCGATGCAGAGAGTGTGACTGAATTGTGAGAGCTACTAATAATCGATAATAAAACCACATGAGCTAAATGTAGAGTCTGATGTATACGCCCCATCGAGAGGACCCAATATACCCTGCCAAAGGTTTAAAGGCATGCTGGCATGATCACTAAGCTGATTGCCCACAAAGAGGACTTACAACCTACTTGTCTAGTAGTTCTGGGACTAATTGGGTACGCTGAACCCTAATCCAACTCGGTATTATGCTACGCATAATGAATTCTGTAAATGAACTGATTATGTCTAAGTTTCTGTAATTAATGGATAGCTCAAAACTGAACATGCAAACTGAGAATGCAACAATTAATCTGGTAATTCTGCATTTATAATTGAGGCATGTATATCTGAAGTGTCGGAAATATTTCACCTAGCATGTGTAATTCAAGAACTAAAAAAATACAAAATTAGGGTTCGGAAATTCATGCGATAATCTGAGTAATAACATGATAATCTGATTTGGAATATATATTTAATAAAATCATGAAGTTCTATCAAAGTTCTAGAAACCCTACGTCTAAGCATGATATGGGAATCAAGAATCTGACTGAAAATTAGAGACCCAATGGGAGAAAGGAACCCACTAGTGAAATCCCACATACCTGGTGATGAAATTCACGGAGAAACACTTAGATTTCTGGGCTGGAACTGCTGGACACTTGCTTTCTTCTTGAACTAGGTTTCTTGAGCTTTTTCTCCTTTCTTGCTTCTAGTTTTCTAAGTTTTGACTTAATGATTTGACTTAGATAAGTTTTAGTTATGTTTCTAGGCTTAAACTGACTAAAATATGGTGATTTATGGCCAAAATGACGTAACTAAGGGTTTAAACAGAGTGGGAAAGGTCAAAGACACCCCTGGAAAAGTTGTTGTCGGGCCAAATGACGGCCAGGACTGACGGTTTGTCATCTGCCCGAGGCCTCGTCATTGGGTCCGTCGTCAGGGCCTGTTCGACAGTCCTTTACTAAAATGGGAATAACGTTTTACTCGGAGATCTGATTTTAGCAAGGTTGGTGGCTATGAAAAGATAATTCAATTATTTATCTGTGGGTAGGTCATGGGACACCTAATTTATTTTGTGCTAAGAGTTATGACCATTTGAAGTTGACCCAATTGCATTTCCCCTTAACAGTCTACGAATTTTCAACCTACGGACCATAGGTCCACCTACGGACCGTGTTGGTCATCCGTAGCTCTTGTGAGAGAGTGGGTGAATGGGGGTCTCGATCACCGGTCACGGACTTCGGACCGTCATCTGACCTACGGACTGTCGGTGTGTCTGTCGATCAAGACTTAGCCAATTTTTCCCAGTTGAGTTTCTGGGAGTTTCTGATCCCATTGACGGTTGCTCAGGACGAACCGTCGTCTGCCCTACGGACCGTCGATGCCACTGTTGGTTGCACCTGCAGATTTTTCTGAAAAAAAAAAGATTTTTGGTCTATTTTGGCTACGGGGTGTTACATTATCTCCCCCTTGGGAACATTCGTCCTCGAATGAAGACTAAACTAGCTGAAATAAAGGGAGAGAGCGCAAACCCCACTACTAAACACTGAGAACTGAGCTTCTGACTAAATTGAGTTCCGAGTACATGGAAATACGCTGAAAATGCAAGTACAAACTGAGGGAACATGATTCTAAGACTGAATTTATGCATGAATGACTGGAAAACTGAAGAGGAACTATTACCTAAAGCTGGAGTTGAATGGAAGGAAATAGGTGAGGATACTTGGCTTTCATGGCTGCTTCTACTTCCCAAGTAGCTCCCTCTACAGACTGACTCCTCCACAAAACCTTGACAAAAGCGACTACTTTGTTTCTCAACCTTCGGACCTGACGCTCAAGAATATCAACTGGTACATCCTCATAAGAAGGACTATCTTTCACTGCCACACTCTCCAATGACACTATAGAGGCTGGATCACCCACACACTTCTTCAAGAGTGAGATGTGGAAGACCGGATGCACTGCTGCTAATTTTGCTGGCAACTCTAACTCATATGCCACCTTGCCAACCCTTTTCATTATCTTGTAAGGGCCTACATATCTAGGACTGAGGTTCCCTTTCTTTCCAAATCTCATCACCCCTTTTATAGGTGAGACTTTCAGAAAAACCCAATCATCAACTTGGAACTCTAGTTCCCTTCTCCTTACATCTACATAAGATTTCTGATGACTTTGGGCCGTCTTAAGTCTATCTCTAATGAGTTACACTTTCTCCATAGCATAAAGGACTGAATCTGGCCCTATCAAAACTGCTTCACGTACTTCAAACCGACCAACATGAGATCTACATCTACTCTCACATAAAGCCTCATATGGGACCATCTGAATGCTGGAATGGTAGTTTTTATTGTAGGCAAACTCAATAAGAGGAAGGTGATCATCCCAACTACCTTTGAAATCGATCACACAAGCTCTCAACATATCCTCTAAGGTCTGAATGGTACGCTCTGCCTGCCCATCCGGCTGTGGATGAAATGCTCTACTAAGGTTAACTTGAGTACCAAGACATTTCTGAAATGACTTACATAAATGAGAGGTAAAATGAGGACCTCGATCTGAGATGATAGACAGAGGAACCCCATGCAACCTCACAATTTCATTGATGTAAAGCTTGGCATAGTTTTCTGTCGAATTTGTAGTCTTGACCGCTAAGAAGCGAGAAAACTCAGTCATCCTGTCAACTATTACCCGAATGGAGTCATGCTGTCTGTGAATACGAGGTAACCCTACGATGAAATCCATATTGATCACATCCCAGTTCCAAGTAGGAATATCGATCTCTTGAGTCATACCTCCTGGTTTCTGATGTTCTACCTTGACTTGCTGGCAATTGGGGTACTTACTGACAAAATCTGCTATCCCTCTTCATGCCATTCCACCAATGGACTTCCCGCAGATTGCGATACATCTTAGTGGTACCTGGATGAATTGAATACCTAAAGCTTCTGTAAGAATATGCTGTCTCAACTCGCCCACTTCAGGAACACACAATCTACCCTGGTAGCGAAGTACACCATCTCCCCCTTGGGAGAAAACCTCCACTCTCTGATGATGGACTACACCCTTTAGTTCAAGCAAGATTGGGTCACTGTCTTGATTTTCCTTAACCTCCACTGCCAAAGACAATTCTGCCCCATTCTGAATTGTTACACCGCTGTCTGATATGCTCATAAGGCGAACTCCAAAGCGATCAAGCCTATAAATATGCTTCACTAGCTCTTTCCTTTCTTCCTCAACATGGGCAACACTACCCATAGATAATCTACTAAGAGCATCTGCGACTACATTCGCCTTACCAGGATGGTAATACACACTCATATCATAATCCTTAAGGAACTCAAGCCATCTCTTCTGGTGAAGATTCAACTCCTTCTGGGTGAACACATACTGAAGGCTCTTATGGTCAGTGAACACATCTACGTGAACACCATACAAGTAGTGTCTCCAGATCTTGAGTGCAAACACCACTGCTGCAAGCTCGAGTTCATGAGTAGGATAATTCTTCTCATGAACCTTAAGTTGTCTAGAGGAATAAGCTATCACATTACCTCGCTGCATCAACACACAACCTAGGTCAACTTTAGATACATCACAATAGATCACATAACCATCTGAACCCTCTGGTAGAGTCAAGACAGGAGCTGTAGTCAATCGTGTTTTCAATTCTGCAACGCTTTTCTCAGAATCATCTGACTATTGAAACTTGAACATCTTCTGAGTCAACCTAGTTAATTATGAGGCTATGGATGAAAATCCTTCCACGAACCATCTGTAATAACCCTCTAGACCTAAGAAACTTCTGATATTTGTAGTAGAGGTAGGTCTGGGCCATTGTTTTGCTACTTCTATTTTCTACGAATCCACTGGGATCCCTTTGCTAGATACAATGTGACCAATCCATGCCTAGAATGATATCAAAGTCTACCATTTCTAACTCTACTAGATCTGCTGAGGTGACTTCCTGAGATACTGTGACATGGTAATTTCTGTATACCCGTCTAACTATTACTCGGTCACCGACTGGAGTAAAGACTGAGAAAGGTTCTGAGAGAGTTTCCACTGAGTGAACCATATGTGAGTCACATCCTTGAGTTGGTAGGATGCCAATCTCACCTATCACTACCTGTTACTGACATCACACCAAATACATATTTGACCTCATCAATGAACTTCTGTGGGTTCTTACCAACTTGCGACCCTAAAAAATTAGGCGGATTTATCCTAACAAAATCATAAACTCTGGCTGCCACTAATCAGTCATTTATATTAGTAGGAACTAAAATCTTCTGATTGTTCCATGTTCTCATACTTTGAGCCAAAAGATAAATTGTCGTTCTGAAACTGTGCATTTGAACTTTCCTATCTGGTACTAGAGGAACTGCATTAGCATTTCGTGCATTAGCATTCCACGCATAAGCTCTACGAGAAGGCATGATCTTAAGCGCATAATGCTGGATTAGAAAGAAGATCATACCAACACACGATAAGAATATTAAGAAAGTGAAGTTTTCCTAAAACACTTCATAGCCTCCCTCTCATTAGATGTGGTGCACTTCACACCCATAAAAATTACTCTACTTAGTGCGGCTTTTTCAGACATCCTAGGACTCTTGAACCTAGTGCTCTGATACCAAGTTTTGTCACGCCCTGATCTACCCCCAAGAAGTGGACACTGACCCTAGAACCAGAAGTGATCACAATCTAACCATGCTGGCATGATCATGAGCATACTAAAGAATATAAATTGTTTCGGAATCTAAATAAAAAATTATAACGAAAAGATAGGGAATACCTATATGCTAAAATTGAGATATATGAAAAATCGATGAGTTTAATACAAAGAAATATTAACTCACTATTAAGCTGAAACTAACTACGTCTGCAATAAGCCTCTAAACTGGATTAGAAATACTGGGACAAACCTCCAGCTAAATCTAGCAAAAACTGAAACTAAATGACTAAAGACTGAAATGACACTCATGACTATTGTCCTCGGAGAACGAGGACTCACCATTGAATCTGCTGAACTGGAGATCAGGAAATTGATCTATACGTGATCTGGATGGTGAGAACCTGAACCTACATCACGAGAAGATATAGCGCACGTATGTGTCAGTTCTGAAAGGTACTGAGCATGTATGATAGAGTAATGCTGAAATAAAACATAACTGAACAAGCAAATAGCAAGTATAATAATCTGACATGATAAACTGAATTCTGAGCTAACTGGATGCAATGACCAATTTATAACATGCTAAAACTGAATACTTAATATACTGATAAATGGTCAATACAGAGAGTCTGACTGATCTATGGAATCTACTAATAACCGATAATAAAACCACATGAGCTAAATGTGAAGTCCAATGTATACGCCCCATCGAGAGGACCCAATATTCCCTGCCAAAGGTATAAAGACATGCTGGCGTGATCACTAAACTGATTGCCCATAGAGAGGACTTACAACCTACTTGGCTAGTAGTTCTGGGACTATTTGGGTACGCTGAACCCTAGTCCAACTCGCTATTATGCTACTCCCATGAATTCTGTAAATTTACTGATTATGTCTGAGATTCTGTAAAAATTGGATAGCTCAAAACTGAACATGCAAACTGATTATGCAACAATTAATCTGGTAACTATGCATTTATAATTGAGGCATGTATATCTGAAGTAACTGATATATCTGACCTAGCATGTGTAATCAAGAACTAAAGAAAATACAAAGCTAGGGTTCTGAAATTAATGCGATAATCTGAGTAATAACATGATAATCTAATTTGGAACTTATATTTAACTAAATGATGAAGTTCTATCAAAGTTCTAGAAACCCTAGGTTTAATCATGATAAGAGAATCAAGAATCTGACTGAAAACTTGGGACACAATGGGTGAAAGGAACACGCTAGTGAAATCCCACATGCCTGATGATGAAATTCACGGAGAAACACTTATATTTCTGGGCTGGAACTGCTGGAAACTTGCTTTGTTCTTGAACTAGGGTTCATGATCTTTTTCTCCTTTCTTGCTTCTAGTTTTCTAAGTTTTGATTTAATGATTTGACTTAGATATGTTTTAGTTATGTTTCTAGGCTTAAAACTGACTAAAATATGATGATTTAGGTAAAAAATGACGTAACTTTAGGGTTTAAGCGGAGTGAGAAAGGTCAAAAAGACCCCATGGAAAGTTGCTGTCAGGCCAAACGACGGCCAGGATTGATGGTCCGTCGTCTGCCCGACGCCTCGTCGTTGGGTCCGTCGTCAGGTCCTGTTCAACAGGCCTTTACTAAAATGGGCATAACGTTTTACTCAGAGGTCTAATTTTACCAAGGTCGGTGGCTATGGAAATATAATTCAATTATTTATCTGTGGGTAGGTCATGGGATACCTAATTCATTTTGTGCTAAGAGTTATGACCGTACTGGTCATCCGTAGCTCTTGTCAGAGAGTGGGTTAATGGGGGTCTGGATCGACAGTCACGGACTACAGACCGTCTGCTGACCTACAAACCGTCGGTCCGTCCATCGATCAAGACTTAGCCATTTTTCCCGGCTGAGTTTTTGGGAGTTTCTGATGCCATCGACGGTTGTGCAGGACGAACCATCTATGCCACCGTTGGTTGCACCTGCAGATTTTTTCTGAAAAAAAAAACTTATTTGCTCTATTTTTGCTACAGGGTGTTGCATACACTTCATGAGGTCTCTTTTCTGCATTTTATTTTCAAAAATTTCATAAAAGAGAGCTCATGAGGTTTCTATTCAACATTTTGTATTTTACAAATGCAGTAAAGAGACCTGATGAAGTCAAATTTTTCATGAATGAGGTCTCTATTCAGCATTTTATTTTTTACCAATATAGTAAAGAGACCTCGTGCAGTCTCTTTTTGCATCATGAAAGAGACCTCATGAGGTCTCTATTCAGCATTTTAATTTTGCAGTAAAGAGACTTCACGAGGTCTCTTTTTTTAAATATAAACTAAAAATAAATAATATAATAATGACCTCATGAAGTCACCTTTATTAAAAATTAAAAAAAATTAAATTAACACCATTCAAAGTAGTTGTTCTACTTGTTTTGTCTTCCATTGCTTATCCAAAAAATTATAGCTATTGCGAACTTATGCTCCGATGCCAGTTTGTTGAAAAAAATACGGACTTACACAAAAATATATATGGTCAAAATAATGAAAATAAAATGGAAAAATAATGACACCAAGAATTTTACGTAGAAAGTCTTCTAAACAAGAGAAAAACCGCGGGGACAAGAGAACCAACTGATATCACTATAGTAAGAAATTTTACATTGTGTAGTAACAAATATAATACTCAAAATGACTACTCAAAAGGAATAACACTCTTTTGATTTAACACCTTACTAAAATGTCACTCACGCTCTATTTTTCTTGTATATTCTATAGAATATCTCACTTTGCTCTCTAAATGAATGTTTCTCTCTATCTTGGAGTGTACAAACGAGCTACTTAATGAGCTCCTTTTATATAAGAAACTTGGAGCTGCAAATTTCAATACTATTCTCAATATGTTAAAGTTGTTCCAATGAAAGTTTTCAATTATTGTGTCTCTCAAAATTTGCTGTCAACTGCAAATTCGTCAACCTTGCCTACCTTTGACATTTGCATAGAGCAATTGTTTAAAATCAACAATGGGGCTGGACCCCACAAATCTCTCCCTCCAATCTCATTCACCGTAAGGAGGTATCTTCAAATATGTATAGGCATGATTATAGAATCACATGTATAAGTGAATTAAAAGTTTACTAGAATAAATATCAGTTGACATAACCGGTTGACCCACTTCACTTTAGTGTGCTGAAAATGGACATTTGCCTTATTCAATTTCGGCGAGCTACTTGTACTTCACCGGATGACTTTGACGAATCATTGATCTGATTATTTTCTCGCCCGTTTGCCTTGAGATTTTGATAGTTGCCCCATAATGTTTCAATGAGATTTTTATGCGATTAAAATAGATGTTTTGGGTAAAAATGTTGAAAAAATGATTTGAATTAAGAAATTAAAATTTTTATGTATAGTCTATGAAATATCTCATTTTAGGGATGACAATGGGGCACGACGAATGCGGGGTGGGTGGACTTAAAGTTGTATAGAGTGGGGTAGGTTTAAGGTTGTGCGGGGCAGGTGGGATGTTGGGTGGGTGGATGTGAGGTTTTTTAAAAATTAATGTGGAGCAGAGCTGAATGCTGGTATATGTGATTTTATATGGGTTCAAACTTATCTTTAACTTTTTAAATGCTATAAGAGTGATATAACATTATTTTTAAGATAATTTTTTTAAATCTACTACAATATACCAAATAGTAAATGAAATGGTTCAATAACAAATAATACAATTTGTTACATATTTTCCAATTGACCTCTAAAAAATAAAATTTTAAGTCAGTATCCTATTAAATTGATAAAATTTAAAGAAAAATGAATTTAAATTTTAGAATTATATTTTTAGTATCAAACTTAACTAGAAAAAGAAAATATTTAAAAATAATTGTGGGGCGTGTCTATGCGGGGCGGTTTAAAATGAAAAAAATTGTTATGTGAGGCGGATTAGAAATTTAACGGGTTAAGCTCTACTTGCGCCGCTCCCACCCTCCCAGTGGCGGAGCTAAAATTATATTTAGGGTGTCCAAAAATAATGGTGTATATTTTTCAAAAATAAAATGTTCGGGGTTTGAACCCAAAACCCCTTCATGCAAATCAACAACCATTACTACTATGTCAAAGGTATAGCTTATATCAAGAGTGTCCAACTTTAAATATCTATCCTTTAAATATAAAATTTCACATATATATGCAATATAATTTTTCGACAAAGGATATCTTAAGATGGTTGTGGCTACACTACTGCACCCCACCTATAATGGAGTGCACCGCTCCATTATCATCCCTACTCACTTTACTCTCTAAACGATTTTCTTTGATCTATATTAGTGTGTTCTACAGATAAGCTAATAAACTTCTTTTATAGAAGAAATTTACAACTGTAAATTTCAAGATCATTCACAAGTCAAAGTTGTGCCACCAAAAATTTTCAATTGTTTTGTTTCTCAACATTTGATGTCAACTACAAATTTGTCAACCTTTGTCATGTACATGAAGCAATTGTTGACAATAGCTGGACCCCCGAAATCATGTAGAAAATTAAACAACCCTACAAAACATGCAGAAAATTAAAATTTAAATGTTCTTAAAAAATTGATACAATTTTGAACGATCTTAAAATAGAAATACGATATACAATCAGATTAAATTAATAGACTTGTTCTCCTCAAGTAAATATATAAGTTCTATTTTATTTTTTTCTTATACAATGTAGATAGTGTTTTGAAGGAATAAGTACTTTTAAAATTTGTAATTCTAAATTTGTTATACCGGTTATTCAATTATCAAGACTTTCAAATTTATAATTTTAAATATGTTATGATATTTATATGACAATTTTTTTTCGTTTCAATTTAAATATATTTTAAAATCTAAATAATACTATTAGATTTACTTTTGTTTTTTTTAAAGAAAGAAATCGAATAATTTTGATAGTTATGATGTTTATGAAATAATAAAATTATTGTTATCAAAAATAAAACTAAAAGTCTAAGTTGAATTACTTGTAAACTATATAATTATGTGCACTTCGCGTGGTGGTGAACTCCTTCAATAAGTTTATTCATTTATTCATCCATTCTGAGAGTTATGAGTTCTTCTTTTATTCAAGGTTTCTTCAATTTTTGGTTGTTTTTGTTTTTATCATTATAGTCAAAACTTCAATTTATTTGTTATTCCCATGTAATGAGATATATTTATTTCTTCAGAGTGGTCTAATAAAGCGGATTTATCCTACCTTGGGGGATAATTAGTTGACTCAATCCCCACAATTCAAACTCCAAACTTCTGAGTAAGAAGGAGAAAAATACTAACATGACAACTTCCAAATTAACACTCTGAAGTTCCTTTTAGGACACATCTTCCTAAAAATGAATCTTTTAAGCACTCTGAACTCTACATATCATCTATTTTACCAATTTGAGAAGTTTAGGATAGTCTTATGATAAAACCAAGATCATAACTAACATATCCTTACTTCAACCTAGCGGCCAAAAACAACAACAAACATGTACACTGCTCCGCCAAAGTAGCAAACAAAAAGATGGCACAATAAATGCTACTACCACAAGTTTATTTAACTGATGATTAATATTACAATTTAGATTGTTTTTTCCCTACTAGTGTGGACAACAAACAATTTGACTTTAAATTTTCCATCCAAATAATGAGCCTAATGTCTCAATAAAGGAAGCCTCTTAATTTAGTTATCTTCTCCTTCATGGCTACTTATCTTTAAAGGATGAAAAGTAACAATTTAAGGGAAAATGCACAAGAACCCCCTCAACCTATGCCCGAAATCCCAGAGACACACTTATACTATACTAAGGTCCTATTACCCCCCTGAACTTATTTTACAAGTAATTTTCTACCCCTTTTTAGCTTACGTGGCACTAGTTTGAAAAAAAAGTCAACCATCATTGGGCCCACAAGATAGTGCCACGTAGGCTAAAAAGGGGTAAAAAGTTATTAATAAAATAAGTTCAGGGGGGTAATAGGACCTTAGTATAGTATAAGTGTGTCTCTGAGATTTCGGGCATAGGTTGAGGGGGTACTTGGGCATTATCCCATAATTTAATTATATTATAGGAAAAATGCACAAGTATCCCCTCAACCTATGCTCGAAATTCCAGAGATACACTTATACTATACTAAGGTCCTAGTATATCCCAGAACTTATTTTATAAGTAATTTTCTACCCCTTTTCGGCCTACGTGGCATTAGCTTGAAAGAAAAAGTCAACCAGCGTTGGGCCCACAATATAGTGTCACGTAGGCCGAAAAGGGATAGAAAATTATTAATAAAATAAGTTCAGGGCGTAATAGGACCTTAGTATAGTATAAGTGTATCTCTGAGATTTCAAGCATAGGTTGAGGGGTACTTGTGCATTATCCCCGTATCATATGAAAAGTATATCCGCATAAAAGAATATTAATGTATATAATAGATGTAACTAACTTGCATAGTATTAAGTGAAAAGATATAATGTATATAACAGCCAAATCAATTGATTTCTCATAAAATTTAAATGATCTTATTTTATATATTATTTCTAATGTGATTCTATTTCTGTTTTTCTTGACTTATTTCTTATAAAATATAAATGATCTTATTTCCAATGTGATTCTAATTTTGTTTTCTTGACTGGTTTTAAGTTTCTAGTTTTGAAAATACTCTTTAAATTTTATTGTGTCAAGTTTGCGTCCCAAATCAATTGTTGGGGTTGAATGCCAGGATACAACGTCAAATATGAATCTTTGCTTGTTCCGAAGGTTGGATCTCGGGTTGGAGTCAGGTCCCAATTTTAAATCGAGTCTTGATTTAGATGTTGGGTCTAGATTGGGGTGTCAAAGGCGGAATCAGGGTTTGGAAATTGAAAGTCTGAGTGTTGATGTTAAGGTTGTATCTAATTAGACAAAAATTGAGCTACTACATCAATTAATACAAAAAAAAAAAAAAAAAAGCTTGGCCAAAATGGTTGAACACAAAAATCAGCCTTATTACATTATGACTATGTAGGTAGCTTCTTAATTATTTGTTTACATAGTCAAAGCCAAGCCATGAGACACATAAAGATTCTTAATAGTGGCAAGGTGAGAAGCAGTAGCAAATATATTTTGTCCCGTAATATTTGTGACCGCATGGTTTGTACTTCTTACATATACCATATTTAGCTCCATAGTAATGCTTGCAATGATAACTACATCTGTAAGAGTACTGACAAGGTCCATTCCACTTGTCACTTTTTTCCAACAGTATTTACCTTCTGCCATTTGTATATCTGCAAAAATGAGAAAATTGAAAATTAGTTAAAAAACTATTTTGAAAATTCATAACCATAAAAAATCATTTTATTTGATAGGTATAGAATCATGACGACTCACCAGTTGCAGCAATAAGGAAGAGGCAAAAGAGAAGGACGAGAAAAGTAGTGTACTTTGCCATAGCTTTTATTATCTGTTGATTTCTTGGTGAAGAAACAAACAATTAAAATGATGGTATTTTTAGTGTTGGAATCTCATATTGTCAACTTAATTCCATTTGATTTATTCAAAGATTACGTTGGATGTTTGATTAATTAGTCATACGAGATGGACAATTAAATTTTGAAACATCAAGTACAAAGAAATAGTCCTACACAATTAGCATTTCTTTACTTGTAAAGAATTTGAATTAATCAAAGAGCCATTTGAGTGATAAAGTCTTCTACTAATTGATCAATTCTATATATTTACAAATTCCTTTTATGAGGTCACCACCCCTTTGTCTTAAAACATGTTATTTTGTTGATATTTGCACTTGTAGTATGTACTAAAAACAAGTCAAAATCAACAAGCGTCTGTCGTTTATAGGAAAAAACCGAGAATAACTGATTGACTTGATTACGTTGAAAACTAGTGTCACAATTAAAATAAGCGGAATGGTCTAGTGGACCCTTATACTTGTATCAGTTTGTACTGTGGACTCTTCTACTTAACATTTTGTCAACCGAACCCTTAAACTCCACCAATATGATATTTTTAAGCCCCTCCAACCATGTGTGTAGCTCACTCTCTTTTATTTAATTGACATGTCATATCCACGTAAGATATATTAATGCCACATCATAATTATTTCATAACTATTTCTGAAAATTATTAACCAAAATTATTTAATAAAATTTAAAATAATGACATTTTAATTTATTATTGGCATCTCTCATCCTCCCTGTTTGACCACCACCAAACGGAAGTCATCGCCGGCGTCGTAAAATCCATCAAAATCCAACATAGCATTTTCGATTTTCCGGCATGGATAGCAATACAAACTGGTCGGAGAAGGTGAGGATATTGTCGATGAGCCATCGCGTTGTCTCCATTTTTGCCGGCGTTGTCTCCATTTTTGTCGGCGTCATCGCCATTTTCGCCGGCGAAATCAAAGTAACAACAATCTAAGCCACCTACAACAACTTAAGCAACCTAACAACCAGATCTGACCAAACCTTTCGTAATCCAATGCCAACTACTATTTCACACCCCAAATTGCTTACAAATACATGAATAATTTTGATAATAAAAGAGGTCAAGTTACTCATTCTGATTTTTCCTTTGCTTATTACGTTCAAAAGAAAAATTCTCAATTTCATTTTTATTTAGGGTAACAAAAAACAAAAAACAAAAATAAAAATAAGAAAGAAGTTGGAAAGGAGCAAGAAAGGCAGAAAAAATAGGGATGGGTGGGGGAAGAACAGGGAAGTGATGATTGAAGAGGAAAAAATAGGGATGGGTGGGGGAAGAACAGGGAAGTGATGATTGAAGAGGAAAAAATAGTGGGGAAAAGAAGAAAGAAAAAAGAAGATAAATAATATAGGGTGTGGATAAGAAAGAAAAGTGGAATTGGGGTTGGGGTGGATGAAAGAATAGTAGTGTGGGGAAGAAGATGAGTTTTTTTTCCTTTTTACATTTATTATTTTCTTTTTTTTTAAAATAATTTTAATAATTTAAAAGTAAAAGTTAAAATTTTAAATATCATGTTCACTTGCCTTTACTGGCGTATGACTACATTCTCTTGCCAACTCATCTATATTAATGCCACATAAGGATGGTCAATGGTCAGAGGGGTTTAATATGTTGTGTTATGTTGAGTATAAGGGTTCAGTTGACAAAATGTTAAGTACACGAGTCCACAATACAAACTGATACAAGTATAAGGGTCTACCAGACCATTCCACCTTAAAAATAATTGAGAGAATGTCTCGATTAAAATTGAGGGACGTTCATTGATTATATAACAGATGTAAATCTCAACTTTTATTTAAAAATTGATATAAAAAACAATGGTTGTCCCTTTAGGATCAAGGTTTCAGGTCGAGGTCGAGGTCAAGTCTGAGGTTGAGGTTGGGCCTCAGGTCGGAATGAGGAATGGTTGGGCTTAATGTCTCGGGTCGTGGATTGAGATTGAGGTCTTTGATCTACGTCAAATCTTCGGTGGGGGTCAGGTCTTGAATCAAAGTCGGGTTTAGGTCCTGGGTCGGGGTCTCGAGTTAAGGTTGGAGTTGGGATTGGATCTTTGTTTAGGTTTGGGTGAGGTCTCGGGTGGGGGTCGAAGTGAGAGTTAAGTCTTCGATCAAGGTTAGGATTGGGTCTTAGGTTAGGGTTTAAGTCGGATCTTAGGCCAGGGTTAGGGTCCAGTCATAGGTAAGGGTTAACATCGTGATCAAATCTTGAGTTGGGGTTATGTCCCGACATTGAGGTCTTGAGTAAAGGTTGGGTCTCAGGTCGGAGTAGGAGTTGGGTTTCGAGACAAGATCGAGGTCAAGTGTCAGGGCGGGGTTTTTTCTTGGATCGGTTCTCGAGATCAGGGTTAAATGTCATATCGATTATCGAGGTTGATTTCTCAGTTAGAAACTATTTTCCTAAAAAGTCTTTTTCAATTCTATGGCTAAAAATAAAAGATATTTTCTAATTCACCAATTATACACTAGAAAAAAACAAGAAAATAAGTTAGAAACCAATTTATTTTTCAAGAATTGAAAACATTTTACATTATACCAACCATATCCCAAATTCTAAAACCATAAAGTGACATCTATGTTCTACAAAATAGTCATAGAGATTTGAGTACTATGACATAGATTAATTAAAAGTGATTCTTTTATTGTTTTTTTGGTCATAATATTGTTGTTTTTGAGTAATAGATGTTCATTAATGCATGCCTTTTTTATTTTGCGAGATTTAAATTCGAGGAGAAATTATTTTCAAAGAGAGGGAAATCAAAGCATCCATGGTGGCATACCTCCATTAAAGTTGATGAATTCAATGAAGAGGCAATGATAGACATTAAGTCAATATTCATTTATATTCAAATGATTAATAGGTAGACAATTAGATATGCTTCAGTTTTACCTCCGTGTCATTTGTCAGTGATTTCAGTATTATGATTTAAATTAATGAAAAGTGTTTCATTTACAAGACCACCCTCATAAAAAATACTAATATAATAGAAAAGAACTGTCTTTTTTCGCATACTTTTCCTAGTTCTGTTGCTACCACGGGTTTTACGCAATCAATCGAATTAGATAGATATCCCTTCAACATAGGTCATCGAAAGGATCTCGGAGACCCACCAAAGTACGAAAGCCAGGATCTTTCAGAAAACGGATTCCTATTCAAAGAGTGCATAGCCGCATGAATAAGCTCACACTAACCCGTCAATTTGGGATCCAAATTAGAGATTTTCCTTGGGAGGTATCAGGTCGAATGTTTTTAGACTACGTTTTCACTTATGTCTAGATATATGACATGTCTATTGCTATATTATTGTATGATCGGACCAACAACAACATTGGTTTTGATCTTGCATAAATTATAAGCTTGGGCGTGATAAATACGCATGTATTTGAAGTCATGTAGTTCTTATTCATTTTAGCTTAGCCTTGCATAATATTTTACACAATACGTATTCATATAGAAAAATACCATAGTTCATATCAATAAATACTCATAAAAAAGTATAAAATACAATTTCTCATTGCGCAAATCTTGGCAAGAATGATTTACACACATAAATCACCCTTAGTACATTGTTACACACATAAATAGGTAGCTTTTTAATTATTTGTTTACATAGTCAAAGCCAAGTCATGTGACACCCAAAGTTTCTTAATAGTGGTAAGGTGAGTAACAGTAGCAAACATATTTTGCCCAATAATATTTGTTACCCCATGGTTTGTACTTCTTACAAATACAATATTTAGCTCCATAGTAATGCTTGCAATGATAACTACATTTGTAAGAGTATTGACAAGGTCCATTCCACTTGTCACATTTTTCCAACAGTATTTACCTTCTGCCATTTGTATTTCTGCAAAAATGAGAAAATTTAAAATTAGTTAAAAAAAAAGTACTTTCAAAATTCATAATCTTAAACATATCATTTTATTTGATAGGTATAGAATCATGACGACTCACCAGTTGCAGCAACAAGGAAGAGGCAAATGAAGAGGGCGAGAAAAGTAGTGTACTTTGCCATAGCTCTTATTTTTTGTTTATTTCTTGGTGAAGAAACAAACAATTGAAATGGTGGTAATTATAGTGTTGGAAATTCAAGTTGTCAACATAATTCCATTTGATTTATTCAAGGATTACGTTGGATGTTTGACTAATTAGTCATAAGAGATGGATAATTAAATTTTGACACATCAAGTACAAAGAAATAGTTCAATACAAATAGCATTTCTTTACTTGTAAAGAATTTGAATTAATCAAAGAGCCATTTGAGTGATAAAGTCTTATTCTAATTGATCAATTCTATATCTGTACAAATTCCTTTTATGCGGTCACCATCCCTTTGTCTTAATATATCTTATTTTGTTGATACTTGCACGTGTACTATGTTCTAAAAAGAAGTCAAAATCAACATGCATTCGTTGTTTATAGGACATAGCCTAGAATCAGTGATGGACTTGATTACGTTAAAAAATAGTTTCACAATATTATATAAAACAATTGAGGGAGTTCGTCGATTATATTAAATATGTAAATCTCAATTTTTGTTGTTTCTTTCTTTAAATATGTATATATATATATATATAATTGAGGGACGTTCATCTATTATATTAAATATATAAAATAGTGTTACTTGATCCATGTCATGGTTCTTTCTTGCTTGCTTTTTTCAGCCATTATCCCAACTTTTATCCCCTGGTTTGGCATATAAGCGTTTGAAAATTGCAGTCATATCCTCTGTAATTTCAAACTTAATGTCTTGTTTCATTGACTAATAGACTTCCTAAAGAGTCCACTTCTCTTCCTCGTCAATGCTCTCAATCAACTTTGTATTTGCAACCTCATTTGCTTCCACTTTTACTTGGACTTCTCCATTCTACCAACAATCTCCTTGACGAACACCAACATTACCACTCAATATCCCTTGCACCTTTGTAGCTGCTTCCCTAATGCATTAGTTGTTTTAACCCACATGGTTTTTACATCCCCACTACAACTCCAAGACGCCATACGAATCAATTTCTCACCGATATCCCAAGAAAGAGTAGGGGTAAATTGTCACGCCCCGAGCCTACACCCTGGATGTGACTGATACTCGAGAACCATTTTTTGTCCCCAAGTGAACCCTTTGTCTGGCTAACTATAAAAAGAGACTCAATATGATATATAGAAGATTTAAATACATGAGAATTTAAATCATTTAAATTGAAGATTTGAAACACTATTTTGAAATACTTAACATGAATAAGTTCCTATAAAATCATCGGAAGAAAAACATCTAACTCTTCTTATCTATATTGTTCAAGATAAGTGTCAGGACAAGACCAACGACACCTCAACAACAGTAAACGAAATATAAAAGTTGAGTCCTCTAGAAGCAAGGAGGTTGCACAAAAAACTATCAAGAAATGTGAAATGATCTCAATGGAGCACCAGTTGATGATCCCTAACATATGTTTCCGCCTCATAAGAAAAGACGCAATTCGAATGACATCAATAAATTGAATGTACAAGTATGTAATATGACTGAATAAACAAATAACTGAACTGAAGGACTGAAAGCAAGTCAACTAAATCAATATTTGAATATGAAGTGAAAATCATTTAATCTTCACAATAAGATATGCAATAAAAGCAATATGAAAATAATATACTTTACTTTGTGGGAGAGTTTGCCTAACAAACAACCATTACTATGAGAGTATAAATGATACAACTTTTTACTCACGTTACATTACAACGACAATCCGATACCTTGGCAGGGTATAGGAAACTACTGTAACTATGAATCCCTCTAATAGGCATTCTCTAAGGTAGTGAAGAGTCACGCGATAAATTGGTGTGATCCTATTCTAATATGTCTACATAATTTTATGGGGGCAGATGCTCGATACTACTCTCAAAATATTAAATATCCTTTATGCTCAATCACCTGTTACAAATAAAGGGAATATTACTTTTCTTTACTTTTCATTTTGCTCAATCACCCTTTATTAAAGAAATAGACTATTACTTTATTTTTGAAGAACATCAACCATACTCTTTCTTTTTCTCGACTGTCAAATAGTATATATGAAATTATATGATTCTTCCTTAAAAGATTTTGTTCAAAACTTGCTTTTAAAACATATACTTATCGACTTATGTTACAAGTTCAAGATCGATATATAAAAACTGAAAACTCATTATACTTTTGTTGATACTAATGCTCTTTTTCTCAATGTAAAGAATAATACATTCGGAACCCTTTAAGTTCCCTTAAACTCTTTTTGAAAAGAATGCTTTTAAAATTTTCTTAAATTCGCTTTCCCAAATCAGTATAAGGAAAATGACTGGCTCAAAATACTTTCAGAAAAACTAAATATATATAGGGCTCATGTCGAACTACAAGTATGAACAACAATACAAAAATTTCAAGACGTTAAGTATAACAATATCATCATATAGGAACTTCATAATAGTGAGGGTTCTAGTTCAACATGCTACAAACTGAATTGAGATACAGGGCATGAGGAGGAACTAATCCTACACTATGAATAACCTTACATACATGGAAGAACGAAGTTCTTAAAAAAAATCGATGATGCTTGAAGAGTGCTTGAAACCCTAGCTTTTCTCCTCTTGGAACCTTTATATAGTGACTTGAAATGTTAATGAACGTAAAATAACTGATTAACACTTTCTAAGACTTAACTAGGTGAAAACATCATGTTTACTTATAATAGGTGTTAAAATAACGTAGTTTAAATACCAAATGCTTAAGGGAAAGACCAAAGCATCTCGAGCTTAAAAAATTAACGGAGTGCCCTTCAGGGAAGGCTTCACAGACCGTTTAAGGATCCAAAGACCAGAAATACTTCATGGGACGAATAGACGTCCATGAACCTTCACCTATCTAATAGGGCCTTACTAAAATAGCAATAACATTCAAATCCAAACTCTAAATGAGGAAAACTTGGTGGCATTGGAAAGATGTCTCAAAGACCTTTGATGTGATAGGTCATAGACCATATAATTCTTTATTTTCTTAGAGATATGATCATTTAAGTTTACCAAACTAAGGTCATATTGAAACTCAAACAGTAAGAAAACTTTTAACTCAACTTTGTGCTAGGAGATTCTAGGGACCTTAATTCATATCCAAAATCATTTACACATTTAAAAAATTAACCTTAATTGAAGAGCTGACAAAGTCACCTATGTGGAAGGTTGGACGGTCCGTACAAGGCCTCACTAGATGTATAGGGAACCGTCTAGAGGACCCCAAGTATGGCAGACTTTCATGGTTAGACTGCTCTCCCTATATGGTTCGTACACTTGTAAACGGACCATCTAGGGATCGTTCAAGTGAGGCCGAATTCAGGTGGCCTTAATCAGCCAGCCATTGCCCCTAAGCGACCATTGGTACCCAAAACAGACTCTTTAGGGTCTCCTGAAGGTTCCCTACTTAGCATTTATAAAAGTCTGATGTGTTACACAAATGATTTAATTTTTAAGATCAGAGTTTTAAGAATAGAATGATTCAGATCATAGCTTAGAAATTTTGAGGGTGTTACAATATCTATCTCTAGGGATTATTCGTTCTCAAATGATGGCTAGACTGAGCATGGAAAAAAAAGGAACTACTCTTACTATCTTTTTGATTTCTGAAAGGCGACACCAATTCATACTAAGAGTTTGGAAGTGTCTAGCACGTAAGTCAAAAACGATATTGTTTTGAAAATAGTCACACTCTATATGAGGTAACCTTACATGAAACAAAGGTATCTGGGAGTGAATTAAGAATAGGACCACTATCCCTTAAGCAATACAACTACTATCTTTCAAGCCTAACAAAACCTCTTAACCATGCTCTCTTTTATGAATACGGCACTTCATTAGCTGCAACTCATAATTCCTACAATGGTTTATGACTACCGTTACCAAGATCTAAGTTAAATTGTCTGCTCTTAGTGTGTTCAAGCCTAATATCAAAATCACAAGATTTTAAATCTGATATGTTTATACTAATCTAAATCACAAGATTCGGGCTTTGTGCCTCGAGAGGAATCTCATCCCATGAAGACTGATTCATACCACTACATTCAACATGACTTTGAGTCCTAGTCAAGAAATATATAATGCATCATGTATTTATCCACATGTAACACCACCACGTTCAAGCCTAGTACTATAGCCAATCCATCGACTCCTACTAACCAATCCTTCTAACAATTCCTCCTCCTCTCGTCATCTCTATCAATTGAAATTTCATGCATTACTATCCAGAACTAACGAACTACTCTCACCTAACTATTACTCATAGTAGAACTTCATTCATCCTTCATCCACTTTTATAACCTTAGATGGAATAAGCACAGTACTGCTACCAACATAAGAAACATCAACCTTTTCCTTCTATCATCACTCAACTACTATCATGAACATCACTCTGTAACTAAAAAGGATCACTGAAAGAGCTTTTTTAATTGGGATCAAATCATTAATTTGTGATACTGATTATACTATGAGACGCGAGTACTTATCTAATAGGTTCAAATCATGAAGCTGATATTCATATATTTTTTTCTTGCTATGCTTGAGATCAATGAGCTAAAATGTTTGCCCCTCATTCCAGAAAATGAGCATAGATGTGAATCTATCTAAAGTGTATAAGCATAGGTCAAGGACATAATTCTGATACTAGAAGCATCAACATGATGTTGTAACAACCAAACTTTGAGAAATACTCTAGAGTATGAATGGATTGATATAACACTATCACTCTTTAAAAACACCTCTATCGAATTTTATCACTTGACTTGGTTTCTCGTCTCATCATCTTCCCCTCACATATATGGATCTATCCATTCATCTTTACACTAGTCTATACTCAATTTACTCTAATACTCATGAAAGGCTAATCTCTTGGCCATTGAACTCTCCATACGCAGGTACTACGATTCCTTCTAAGGGCTCTTTCTAATATGTTTCACTTAACTTCTTTCTGCATATATAGAGGTCTTTCTATAATCTTTGCCCGCATTGTCTTATAAAGTAACTTATAATTCTAAATAGTCTTACTTCTCCTTCTTAGCCTACTAATATCGTACCTCTAAGTTCATATCTACCTAACCGGAGGAAATTTGATCTATATTAAAGAGGTTCATCATTGTCTTGGCCATATAAAATACTAACATCAGCCTACTCCACATTGACAACTCAAATATACTATCTAGGCACACATAGAAAATCATAAACGTAATTGGGATTTCGTCTGACTACATACAATTTCAGGTACACCTCCTAATCCTTTGTTAATCTAATGACTTAGCCACATTTCATTGATCTCATCTAAGGATCATAATATCACACTTTTACCACTCACATTTATTGCAAAGTAACTCCTTAATTCTTCACCTTCTTATGTCAAACCTATCAGACAAATATCAAAACTAGCATCATTACAACGACACTCATATCAAATTCAATGTTAGTGTCTACTACTAAATATGGATATATATATAATTGCTCACATCGTATTCCACTTACGACTACCAATATAATATCCCACTAAGATCTCATGACAAATAGCCAATCCTTGTCTCCTAGTCTACCTATGATTACATTCCCTTTACCTTTCACAACTTAAGTACTATTTACCATTTACTATTCATCGTTGCCTAATTAGTTCTAAAACCATCTGAATACCATAGGGATCTCCCTTCAAAAATCATAAGCCTATCTTAGGTCTATCACCTCATGAATATTGTGTTATTTTATTCGAGACCTATACTTGGTCTTCACAAACACAAAATTACATCGACATAATAACCAGACGAAAGTTAGGCGTAAAAATGGTTTCATCCCCACCATCGATTTATAAATTTCCATTTTCCTTCTTATTAAAGTATACTCAAATTCATCCTAACTAGTAACTATTCATCTACCTCTATCATGAAATTCATACAAGATTATTATTCATGAGCCCACACATAAAGAAAAACTCCTTGTTAATGACTTACTAGGTACACAACTACAACTTACATCTTCTCCAAAATAACTATCCCAATTTTAAAGGCTATTACACTTCTAAATGCATACTTCTAACTTGTAGGCAGTTCTACTACTACTAGATCATAGCATTACAACTCATACTATCTTTGGGGTGAAAATATTACTCAAGCATTCTAGAGCACAGTTCCATTTTAAAAGGTACTACCTGAAACAAGGTTTGGAAGAGATAATATGAGAGAATATCTTGATTTTAGTTCGAATTCACTATTCAGGTGAATAAGGTGCATTTTTCGAATCAATGCACTAAATGCACAGTAATGGGCTTCTCTCAAGCCCGATGCAATCTCTTTACTTTTGAAGACTTTACCTGAGAGTAAATCATCGATAATGATTTTGGATATGCTATTTCAACTACCTTGAGTATGATGAGAAGCCGAATGGATTTGAGAAAAGCACGAGTCTGAAGAAGTTCCTTATGGCACAATTCTATTGCACGATCTAGAGTAAGAGAGAAGGGAAACTTTTGTTAAATGTCTGTAGTCCCTTGTTTATAGAAATGGGGATCCTACTGACATGGAATCATAGACACCCTATGACACTAGAAATATGTGCTATAACACCAATTTTATCACGCTCGGAGCCTACACCTTCACATGACCGACAGTCAAGAACCATTTGGTCCCCAAGCGAACCCTTGGCCTAGCTAACTACAGGCATAAGAATCAAAATGATATTCAAAATCTTTAAACAGATGGCCATTTAAATCATTTAAATTAAATCTTTGAAATAATGTTTTGAAATACTTAACATGAATAAGTTCCAATAAAATCATCGGGAGAAAAACATGGGAAAACACATCTAGCTCTGTCGATCTATGAAGCCTCACGATAGGTGTTGGGACAAGACCCACGACACCTTAATAATACTAAACAAAATATAAATGTGGAGTCCTCTAAAAAAAGGAGGTCTCAACAGAAGGTATTAAGAAGTGTGAAGTGATCTTATTAAAGTACCTGTTTATGATTCCAAACACCTATATTTGTTGGGAAAAGACCTACAACACCTTAATAATAGTAAACAATATATAAAAAGTGGAGTCCTCCAAAAAAAAAAGGAGGTATCAACAAAAGGTATTAAGAAGTGTGAAGTGATCTCATCGAAGCATCTGTTGGGGATTCGAAATACCTATATTTGTATCATAAGAAAACATGCAAGTCGGATGACAGTAAATACATTGAAAGTACGAGTATAAAATATGGCTGATTAAATAAATAAATTAACTGAAGGACTAAAAGAGAGAGTAACGAGAATAAATACATGAATATGAAGTGAAAATCATTTAAGCTTTACAATAACATATATTCTAAAGCAATATGAAAATGATATACTTTTCTTTGTGGAGAGTTTCTTTAACCGACAACCAATACTATGAGCCTAGAAATAATACAACATTTTACCCACGCTGTAAGGGTCATCATATACTGTGACGGGGTATAGAATGTTATTGTAACTATGAGTCCATCTAATAGGCCTTCTCAAAGGCACTGATGAGTCACACAATAGATTGGTGTGGTCTTATCCTATAGTAGCTACATAGTTTTATGGGAATTGAATTTAAAATAAACTCTTACCCAATTCTATGCTCGATATTATTCCCAAAATATTCAATATCCTTTATGCTAAATCACCATTTACAAAGAATGGGACTATTACTTTACTTTACTTTTCACTTCGCTCAATATCCCTTTACAAAGAAATGGATTATTATTTTACTTGAGTACTTTTAAAAAACATCAATCATGCTATTTCTTTTTCTCAATATCAAATAGTACATATGAAATAATTTGATTCTTCATTTAAAGAATTTAGTTCAAAACTTGTATTTAAAACGTATACTTATGAACTTATCTTTCAAGTCCAAGATCGATATATAAAAACTTTAAAACTATTTATACTTTTTTGATGATAATATTCTCTTTCTCAATGTAAAGATTGATACATTCAGAACCCTTTAAGTTCCCTTAAACTCCTTTTAAAAATAATGCTTTTAAGATTTTCAATAAAACTCACTTTAGTTTCCAGAATTATGTAAGAAAAATTACTGGCTCAAAATACTTTTAGAAAAAGTCAATATATAGGTTGCATGTGGAACTACAAGCATGAAAAATGATTCGAGCATTTCAATACTTAAAGTACCACAATTTCATAATATAGGAACCTTATAAAAGTGAGTGTAGAACCCTAGATTCAACATGTTACTGACTCAATTAAAATGTAGGGCGTGATGAGGAACTAGTCCAACACTACGAAAAACAAAGTTCTTTGTGAAATTGACGAAGCTCAAAGATTCTCGAAATCATAGCTTTTCTCATCTTGGAACCTTTATCTAATGACTTGAAGTGTTACTGAATATAAAAAAACTGATTAATGTGTTCTAAGTCCTTAACTAGGTGAAAATGTCGTGGTTTATTCTTAGAATAGGCGTTAAAATGACGTAGTTTATGTACCAAAAACATAGGTAAAAGACCAAGACAACCCCAACATAAAAAAATGATGGACTGCCCTTCAAGGAAGGCTTCACGGACCTTTTAAGGGTCCATGGTCCGTGAAACACTTAACGGGCAGTGTAACTGTCCGTGAATCTTCACCTGTCTGATAAAGGCCTTACTAAAACATGCATAACTTTTTACTCTGAACTTTAAATGAGGCAAACTTGGTGGCTTTGGAAAAGAGGACTCAAAGTCCTTTAATTTGATAGGTCATGGACCACCTATTCCATTATTTTCTTAGGATATGATCATTTAAAATTGACCTAAGTAAAATATCATATGGAAACTCAATCGGTAAGAAAAATTTCTACTCAAACAATGTGCTAGGTGATTTTAGGGACCTTAATTCATATCCGAAGTCATTCTTGCATTTAAGTAATTGAACTAGTCCAACACTTTGATTATTCTTAATAACCCTGAAGCAAAGTACTCGGCGAAATTGATGAAGCTCATAAAGATGCTTGAAATTATAGCTTTTCTCCTCTTGGAATCTTTTTCTAATAGACTTGAAGTGTTAATGAATGTAAAAGTATCGAGTAACACTTTCTAAGTCCTTAACTAGGTGAAAACGTCGTGGTTTATTCTTAAAATAGGCCTTAAAATGACATAGTTTAAGTACTAAATGCAAAGGAGAAAGACCAAAACAACCTTAGCTTAAAAACTGACCAAGTTTCCTTAAGGAAGGCTTCATGGACTGTGTAATTCTCCACGGTCCGTGAACAATTCATGGATATAGTTGTTCGTGAACCTTCACCTGTCTGACTGACAGGGCCTTAGTAAACGGGCATAACTTTTTATTCCGGACTTCAAATGAGGCAAACTAGGTGGTGTCGGAAATAGGAATCAAAGACCTTAAATATCATAGCTCATGGATCACCTAATTTATTTTTTTAGAGATATGATCATTTCAAAATTTACCCAAAAAACTTTCAACTCAACTTTGTGCTAGGGGATTCTAGGGACCTTAATGCATATCCAAAATCATTCCCACATTTAAGGAATTGAACTATTCCAAAACTATTCATAGACTTACATTCCAAGAAGAAAAAAGTTCTTAGAGAAATTGACAAAGCTCGAAAGATGCTTGAAATTGTAACTTTTCATCTCTTGGAATCTTTATATAATGATTTGAAGTGTTAATGAACTTAAAAGAATTGCTTAATACTTTCTAAGTTCTTAACTAGGTGAAAACGTCGTGATTTAGGCTTAGAATAGGGGTTAAAACGACGTAGGTAAGTACCAAACACATTGAGAAAAGACAAACACAACCCCAACTTAAAAAAATAACGGAGTGCCCTTCAAGGAATGCTTCACCGTACGTTTAAGGCTCCACTGTCAGTGAAACAATTCATGGGACGCATCGCCATATGTGAACCTTCACTTGTTTGATAAGGCCCTACTAAATTATGCATAACTTTTTACTCCGGACTTTAACAGAGGCAAACTTGGTGGTGTTGGAAAGAGAACTCAAAAACCTGCAATTTGATAGGTCATGGATCACCTAATTCATTATTTTCTAACAGATATGATCATTTGAAATTCACCCAAGTAAGATCTCATATTGAAACTCAATCGGCGAGAAAGCTTTCAACTCAACTTTGTTCTAGGGGATTCTAGGGACCTTAATTCATATCCGAAATCATTCCCACATTTTAGGAACTGAACTTAACTTAGAAGCTGAAGGAGTCAGCGATATGGAAGAATGAACGGTCTGTACAAGGCCTCATTGGACATATAGGAAACCGGCAGAGGACCCCAAGTCAGGCAGCCTTTGAGGGATGGAATGCCCCCTATTCGGCCCGTACACTTGTAAACAGACCATCTAGTGATCCATACAACTGAGTCCAAATTATGGTGTCCCTAAACGACCATCCATTATTCCTAAACTTCTAGTGGTGCCCTAAATGCGCCCTTTAGGGTATCGTGAAGGGTCACTAGCCTGTTTTAGGCTTGTGGAGTTGACCGTTAGCTCTCTTTAGCCTTTCTCGAAGTACAAGGTGTAGGAATGATTCAAATTTTAAGAGTAGAATTACGAGGTATTATAGGAATATTCGAATCGTAACTTCGATTTTTTTGGGTGTTACATAAATCCACCTCATTTTATCCTGGGTCAGTCATATATGATCTTCGTCTCATATCCCTCTTAATCTCCTAATCCATCACCAAAACCTTGTGCTGGGTAGCAAGATTCTCATGCAGAATAACCCTGCAGTCTTTACAAAGACGTCTATCACATTTTCCTAAGGAGTAAGTAATATTTATGAGATCTTACCTATCTTGCTCGGAAAGGTAACAAAGTAATTTTCCCTCTTTGGATAGCAAGAGTAAGCAATCACCAACACAAAAGCTTTAGCAAAATCCAAAAGCAAAGCTCCACCTCCAATTCATTACCCAAAACCAAAACCTTATTAAAACCATCGAGACCACTAAATGTTGTCTTGATATGGACATTAGAATATCCATCACTGAAGATATTCTTAATGTTTGGTACACCTCATTAAAATACTCCCAAAATATTTTTTTGTTCTCCTCATCCAAGGTTACTTGAGGCGCATAAGCACTAATGATGTTCAAAGTAATCCCTCCAACGACTAGCTTATTCATCATTATCCTTTTATTGATCCTCCTAATCTCCACCACTTTCTTGCTAACATCCCCTTCTATAAAAATACCTATTCCATTTCTATCTCTCGATCCTCCTGACTACCACAACTTAAACTAATCCGTATTTTGTGCCTTGGTACCTACCCATCTGGTCTCCTGGACACAAGCTAAATTTTCTTCCATTTTATGAGAATCTTCACTTTCTCTATGGACTTCCCCGTGAGCGATCTTATGTTACAAGACCCTACTCTCAGCTTAGGCGAATCATAACCTACTTACACTACTTACCCTAACCTCAACCTTGATCAAAGACATTGTTCTAGTTCATTTCATTCACAAAAGCCACTAGAAATATGTAAACTATAAAAGAATATGCATTAAAATATTAGATCAGATGAACAAGATAGTGAGCAACTATACTATAAATAAAAGAACTTATGTACAGTAAATTACAATGCAATAAAGACTAAAGAGTATGAATTCCTAATCTAAACATTACTATCAATCCATAAAACAACAAAAATAATCAGACTGTAAGGTACGAATAAAGGTTGTAGAATCAGACTATCCAAATAGAAAATCCAACTGCAACATCAAATTCTAGAACCTTAACAGCTACATCTATGTTCTTATAAATAGTCATAGTGATTTCAGTAGTATGGCTTACATTAATGAGAAGTGTTTCATTTATTGTTGCTTTGAGCATATCATTGTTGTTTTTGAGTAGTGTATGTTTTTTCCTAATGCATGTCTTCTTGATTTTGCGAGACTGAAATTTGAGGATGAATTATTTTCAAGAAGACAGAAATCATAACATTTACGGTAGCATACCTTTATTAAAGTTTTTGAGTTCAATGAAGAGGCAATGATAGTATGCTAGGGCCAATAATGGCACCGAGTATCGACCCCGCATAGGGGTATGTCGAGTCATGTAGAAATTATAAATTTTATCTTAGCCATGCATAGTACATAACGTAATATATAAATATTTATATAGAAATGCACACAATACAATTGCTCATCACGCAAATCTTGGCCTAAATGGTTTACACACATAAATCAGCCTTATTACATTGTTTTACACATAAAATAGGTGCCTTCTTAATTATTTGTTTACATAGTCAAAGCCAAGCCATGCGACACTGAAAGTTTGTTAGTAGTGGCAAGGTGAGTAGCAGTAGCAAACATATTTTGCCCAGTAATATTTGTGACCCCATGGTTTGTACTTCTTAAAAATACCATATTTCGCTCCATAGTAATGCTTGCAATGATAACTACATTTGTAAGAGTATTGACAAGGTCCATTCCACTTGTCATTTTTTTTCCAACAGTATTTGCCTTCTACCATTTGTATTTCTCCAAAAATGAAAAATTGAAATTTAATTTAAAAAATCATTTTGAAAATTCATAATCTTAAACAAATCATTATATTTGATAGGTATAGAATCATGACGATTCACCAATTGTAGCAACACGGAAGAGGCAAAAGAGGAGGGCGAGAATAGTAATGTACTTTGCCATAACTTATATTTTCTGTTGATTTTCTTGGTGACAAAACAAACCATTGAAATAATGGTATTTATAGTGTTGGAAACTCAAGTTCTCAACTTAATTCCATTTGATTTATCCAAGGATTACGTTTGATGTTTGATCATTAGTCATAAGATGGATAATTAAATTATGGCACATCAAGTACAACGAAATAGTCCAACACAATTACCATTTCTTTTGTTTTAAAGAACTTGAATTGATCAAAGAGACATTTGAGTGATAAAAGCTTCTACTAATTGATCAATTCTATATCTCCACGAATTCCTTTAATGAGATCACCACCCCTTTGTGTTAATACATGTTATTTTAACAATTGTGCTCATTGTTATGGACTACTTCGTCGAACTTAAGATCGTGGACTAAGATTCAAGTCTTTGATCTACGTCAAATCTCAGGTGGGGGTCAAGTCTTGAGTCAAGGTTGGGATTAGGTATCAGGTTGGGGACAGGGTCTTGGGTTTACGTAGGAGTTGGGTTTGGGTAAGGTATCGAGTGGTGGTCGAAGTCAAAGTTAGTTCTTCGATTACAGTTAGGCTCGGGTCTTAAGTTGGGGTTTGAGTTGGATCTTGGGTCAGGGTTAGGGTCGAGTCTTAGGTAAGGGTTAGCATTGGGGTCAAATCTTTAGTTGGGGTAAGATCTCGGCGTTGAGGTGTTGATTCAAGGTCGGGTCTCGAATCCGAATAGGAGTCGGGTTTCTAGTCAAGATCGAGGCAAGTCTCATACAGGGGTTTTCTTGGGTCGGTTCTCGAGATCGGGGTTAAATTCCATATCGAATATCGAGGTTGAGTTCTTAGTCAGAAACTATTTTCCTAAAAAGTATTTTTTTTGACTCTATAGCTAAAATAAAAAATGTTTTTAAGAAAAATATTTTCTTATTCACCAGCTAAACACTATAAACAGAAAAAAAAGTTAGAAACCAATTTATTTTCCAAGAAATATTTTCATGGAAAACATTTTACTTTATACCAAACGCACCCCAAATTCTAAAACCTTAAAAGCGACATCTATGTTCTACAAAATAGTCATAGTGATTTGAGTACTATGACTTAGATTAGTTAAGTGATTCTTTTATTGTTGTTTTGGTCATGATATTGTTGTTTTTGAGTAATGGATGTTGTTTATTAATGCATGTCTTTTTATTTTGTGAGATTCAATTCCTTTGACAAATTATTTTCAAAGAGAGGGGAATCAAAGCATCCATGGTGGTATACCTCCATTAAAGTTGATGAGTTCAATGAAGAGGCAATGATAGTTATTAAGTCAACATTCAGTTATATTTAGAGGTTTGATAGGTAAGCAAATTAGCTATGCTTCAGTTTGACCTCAGTATCCTTTATCAATGATTTCAGTACTATGATTTATATTAATGAAAAGTATTTCATTTACAAGACCTCCGTTCGAATGCTTTTAGACTATGTTTTCGCTCATATTAGGCTATATGGCTTTTCTAATGCTATATTATGGGTATGATCGGACCAGCAATGAACATTGGGTTTCAATCTTGCATAAAATCTAGGCTTGGGGAGTCGCATGTATGTTGAGTCATGTAGTTATTATTTGTTATAGCTTAACCCTGCATGATACTTCACACAATAAATATTCATATATAAAAACACCATAGTTCACATCAATTAATACTCATAGAAAAGCATACAGTACAATTGCACATCACGCAAATCTTGGCCAGAATGATTACACACATAATTATTTGTTTACATTGTCAAAGCCAAGTCATGCGACACTCAAAGTTTCTTAGTAGTGGCAAGGTGAGTAACAGTAGCATGCATATTTTGCCCAGTAATATTTGTGACCCCATGGTTTGTAATTCTTACAAATACCATATTTAGCTCCATAGTAATGCTTGCAATGATAACTACATTTGTAAGAGTATTGACAAGGTTCATTCCACATGTCACTTTTTTTCCAACAGTATTTACCTTCTGCCATTTGTATTTCTGCAAAAATGAGAAAAATACTTTTAAATTTTTTTTTGAAAATTCATAACCTTAAACAAATCATTTTATTTGATAGATGTGCAGAATCATGACGACTCACCAGTTGCAGCAACAAGGAAGAGGCAAAAGAGCAGGGCGAGAAAAGTAGTGTAGTTTGCCATATCTCTTATTTTCTGTTGATTTGTTGGTGAAGAAACAAACAATTGAAATGGTGGTATTTATAGTGTTGGAAACTCAAGTTGTCAACTTAATTCCATTTGATTTGTTCAAGGATTACGATGGATGTTTGATTGATTAGTCATAAGAGATGGATAATTTAATTATTACACATCAAGTACAAAGAATAGTCCAACACAATTAGCATTTCTTTACTTGTAAAGAATTTGAATTAATCAAAGAGCTATTAGTGTGATAAAGTCTTCTACTAATTGATCAATTCTATATCCCTACCAATGCCTTTTATATGGTCACCACCCCTTTGTGTTAATGCATGTTAGTCTGTTGATACTTGCACTTGTACTATGTACTAAAAGCAAGTCAAGATCAACATGCATCCTTGTTTATAGGACAAATCCTAGAATAATTGATGGACTTGATTACGTTGAATAGTGTCACAATTAATAATAATTGAGGTTTGTCTCGATTAAAATCGAGGGACGTTCATCGGTTATATGAAATACATAAATCTCAATTTTTATTCAAAATCAATATAAAAATTAATGGTTGGCCCTTTAGGAAAAATGAGGGACTTCGTCCATTGTTTCAGAAAATTTGATTATGATGACATTGAACAATTCTATAACCAAACCATATATGTTTGTCAATAATCCAAACTAATTTCAATATAATTGAATAGTCAACGATTATGTAAATTTGCCTACGTGTGAGTTACTTTTGGTAAGATACAATTTAAGAATCCTTCTCAGTAATATCTGCCTACTAACATAATTAGGATATATGTATAGTATCCTAATTTGAAGGAAGCATTCATTCACACAACAAATATTTTGTAGGTTGATAATTTCACCTCTTCAAAATTATCAAATATATCCTATTTTTAGAATTGTCTCAAATTTTTGTTTACAAATTTTTCTTTAGATGCAGTAGCATCGTCAATGACACTTCGCCATTAAAGTTGATCTGTTCAATGAAAATTCAATAAGATGTTATCATGAAAGTAGAACCCAAAAATGAGATTGATATTTGTGGTGAAGGATGGACTATTTCTTGGTCCAGGTCCAAGAGAAGAAAAATTGAGGCAACATGCAGGGGTGGACCTAGAGTATGCCGAGGGGTTCACCCAAACCCCCTCGACAAAAAATTATGTTGTATATTTAAGGTATTTTAAAAGAATTTTTATGTTTATATATTGATTTTGGACATCCTGAATATAAGATTAGAGGTCGACTTTGTTGTTTAGGGCTTCAAACCACTCATCTCTTTTTTTTCGAACCCCCTTAATGAAAATCCTGGATCCGCCACTGGCAACATGGAGCAAAAGAGAATGTCCCCACATGAAGCACAAGAGGTTCCCAAAGTGGAGTCTCGGAAGAGAACAATGTATGTAGACCGTACCACTTCCCCATGGAGGTAAAGAGGTTGTTCTAGATATACTCTCGGCTCAAGTGTGTCAAAACCTAGTAATATATAGAAGGAAAAAAATAACGGAGAAAGCAATGAAGAAAGCATGACTGTTAAATAAAAAGAGTAGTGTATACTTAACAAAAGAAGCAGTAACAACAATAAAATAGTGTAGTAATCGAAAAAAATAAAAAAACATATGGAGATAGACATCAAAATCAAGAAGTACAAATGTACGACAACTAGCAACAAGCCTTAATCCTCGCATGTATGACCTCCACTCCTTTCTATCTAGAGGTATGTCCTCAACAATATGAAGTTTGTCCATGTCTTATCCAATTACCTCTTCCCAATAATTTTTAGACTACCTTTACCCCTCCACTTACCCTATACAACCAGCCTCTTGCACCTCCTCACTAAAGCATCTGCACCTCTGCTCTTCACATTCTCTGCACACCTCCTCTCACATGATCAACAACTCAAACCATCTATGTCTTACTTGTGTTATCTTTTCCGCCACAAATCCCACTTCCACATTCTCCCGGATAACCTTATTTCTAATTTTGTCACTCCTAGTACACCCACACATATATATCTCAGCAAAATCATATCTACAACATGCACCTTTTAAACATGTGAGTTCACTCAAAAAAACAAGGACGACTTAACAAACACTATTGAGAACTTACCTTTAAATTAAGGTGGTATGTTATTATCACACAAGACTCCAGTGGCATGCCTTATTTTCATCCATCGTGTTCCAATGCAATATTGGTATTACTGAACAAAAATACTTCAGACTTTCTTTATCATGAATAATGTATGTGACAAGCCTCACTTTCACATTTATTTCCTCCAGTGCAACACTGAATCCTTTTGGACTCTAGAGTTTCTCCAAATCTCAAACTAGAATTAACTCTGCCATGCATCTCACTATTTATTACTATGACATATACAAATAAAACACACCATGAAACTTCCTATCTAATAGACCACTGATACATCGTGAGTTTACAGTATTTTTAATACATTTCACTTAAGAGTTATGCTTAGAAAGGACCATTTGTATTGGAAAATTAATGTTTATTGTGTTGTATTTGCAAGAAATAGGCTTGGACGAAGTCGAGGGAGAGACAGCTGAAAAATATGCATAAGTGCCACCCACAGAAGTGACCTACGGACCGTAGGTCCAGTCATGTTTCATCAATGCGTTGGCGTGGAATGACACTTAGGGAACTCTGACCAAGTGTAGAACTACGGAATAGAGTTAAGGACCGTAGGTTGACTCGCGGGATATCCAACACAACCGTCGATTGATTAAGAGATTTTGAATTCTGGTGCATGAGGAAAAGTTCTAAATGTGGAGCCACGTAATGTAGGTCAACCTACAGTCCATACTGCACGTGTCCGTCGTTTGGTTCTATCAGTTGAAGGTTCCGACTTCTGAGAAAAAAAGTCTTGAGCTCTGGAAGGGACCTATGGACCGTAAGTCGATCCACGGTCCGTAGGTCAGTCTCGTCGATCAAATTCACATCCAACATCTTATTTCCTTATTTCGTTTCCTTTTTCTTGGACAAGCTTTTCTATAAATACGATATGTAAACCTCATTTTTGTGGGTTAGACATTATTCTTTTACTTCTTGTTTTGATATTCTGTGGTGGAATAAACTTCACAACTTTAGCAATTTGATTTTCCAAGTTCGTTTTGAAGATTTTAACTTTGAAGTTCAAGTTGAGATTTGGATTTCTTCTACTCTAATGGTAAGTTCATCAATTCTTCTTCTATATATATGAATTGTGTTCTTCCAAGCATGAGTAACTAAATCCACAACAAGGTTTGTGAGATCCATGAGCGATTAGCGACGTATGAATAATAATTAAGTAATTCTTGACTAGTAGTGATACATGCATTGATAATTCTTCCGTTTAGAAGTCTTTTTAATGGTGATCGACGTTAACAACTAGCCTTGTTTCTACTTCTTGAATCAAGGAGGTAGTTGATAAAAAAAATTTATCAATCGACATTCAGTGTGATACTATCTAATAGTCTAATGTCAATTGGTGCAAGGATGAAAAATTAGTCATACATAATGTGATGTCTAATCTGAGGTAAAGGTAAGGATTAGTAAAGTATACACATGTAGTCGGACCAAGGTGCATGGTGAAATTCTCTATTTCGCTGACCAAGCACTTAGGGATACATAACTTACCACTTTGCAAGTGATATACTAGAAAATAATTACTATTATTAGGATTACCGTGTTACGAGCTTATGGGGAACACATAAACCTTAATTTTTCTCTTATTGATAACACTAAAGTTTGAATCTTGCTCACTTTTTACTTAACAATCAATCAATTATTTGTTACACAAAACCCCCTCTTTTACTTGTCTCGTAAATAAGTTGGCTAAGCGAATATAATTGTGAGCTAACTTTAAGTCTAAATCATATTCCTCGTGGGATCAACCCCAACCTACAAGTTGGGTTATTTATTATACAAAGGTCTCTTATACTTCTTAGGGAGGTTTAATTTGAGCATATAAGTCTCATGAACTTATCCATCACCAAGTAAAATATGAAAGGTCTAAGATTTGATGCTTGGTGCAACCCCATCTCAACCTGGAAGTGCTTTGAGTCTTCTCCCTCCATTCCAACCCAAGCTTGACTCCATTGTACATGTATTTTATTGATCTAATATAAATCATCACGACACCTTTAGCCTCCAAGCACCTCTAGAGCATATCCTTTAGACTTTGTCATAGGCCTCTTCAAGGTCAGTGCACACCATATATAGGCCCCTCTTCTTTTTCCTATATTTCTCTACCAGTCGCTGAACAAGATGGATGACTTCAGTAATTGATTGTCTTGACATCAATCCGAAGATTCAAAAAATGAATAATCCTATCCCCACCCTCATCTCCAACACTCTATCCCAAATCCTCATAGTATGGAAATATAATTTGAAACCCCTGTAATTGTAACCAGTCTTAGATGCCGCCGTCCTTGTTCTTGTACATTGGAATAATTGTACTCCTCCACTCATGAAACATTTTTTTCATCTTAAAATAACATTAAACAACCTAGTTAACCACTTCATATATTTCTTGTCTATGTTCTTCGACAATTCCAATTGAATCTCGCTGGGTTCAGTTATTCTTTCCTTGTTAATCCCACTAATTTCACATTTGACCTCTTAAACTACTGAAACATCTACAGTACCCAAAGTCCCCATGTCTTTCAGATTGCGCCAAATCACCAACACAGTGTCTCTATCCTCTTCTTTGTTAAATGTTTGTGAAAGTATGATTGTCACCTTTTTAATGTAAGTCTCTTCCATCGACACCTATCTTTCATTTTCCTTGATTCACTTCATTTGATCTAGGTTGTGGTTCTTTCTCTCTTCATATTGTGAGCCACTAGCCCCACTTTTGTCCCGTAGCTCGACATTCAAAAATTGTTGTCATATCCTCCGTAACTTCAAACTTAAAACTTTTTTTCTTCATTGAATTACAGACTTCCTCAAGGGTGCACTTCGCTTCCTCATCCGCAAAACTCAACAAACTTTATATATACCACTTATTTGCTTCCACTTTTCCTTTGCCTTCACCATTCTACCACTAGTCTCCTTGACGACCATCAAAGTTACCTCTCGATACCCTTTGCACCTGTGTAGCTTCTTATCTAATGCAATTAGTTGTTTTTATTCCACATGGTGACATACCCGCTACCACTCTAATCCTCCATATCAATGAACTTCTCACCGATCTTCAGTGAAAGAGTAGAGGTAAATCCACCTCATTTAATCCTTTGTCAGTCATATATGATCTTCTTCCTCATATCCCTTTTAATCTCCAAGTCCAACATGAAATTGTTTTATTGGGTAGCAAGATTCTCACTCATAATAAACTTGTATTCCTTACAAAGACAAACGGATGAGTTGACAAATTTAGTCATAATCTAGTCCATCAATGAGCTGGTAGATTTGATTGTAATTTGCTATAAATAAGCTGGCAGATTTGATTATTTACATATGGATAGAATATAGTATTCTAGGAAATTAATTTAGAGGAAATATATTGATTCAAGGATCTCTCAAAAATTAGGGATTGATTAGTTTATTTGATCTTACTTGTTCTCCTATAAATACTTTACAAACTCTGAATAGAAATATACTTTTGCAGTATCTAAACTTTCATGGTATTAAAGTGGGACTTTTTTTTTATAATATCATATGGATAAAACAACATTTTATGGAGAGCATCTTTCTGGAACATTAACATAAGACAAAAGTTCTTATCTGGGAACTCCTACAAAAATCTGATGATACAAGGAGGCAATGCTTTTCACATGCCCTTCCAGTTAAATTCTCATCAATTAAATGGTAAGAATTTTATGGAATGGGCACAATCAGAAAAGCTTACAACCGATGATCGTGGAAAGCTAGGACATTTGACTGGAGTGACAAAAATCCAGGAATCTGAGATCCAAATATGAACTATTGGAGATTAGAGAATTCACTCATGATTTCTTGGTTAATAAGATCCATGGAATCAGTCATAGGTAAATATCGTCTCTTTTGTCCCACTGCTAAGGATGTGTGGGAAGCCATTAGGGAGACATATTTTGATGTAAAAAATGCCTCTCAAATTTTTAAGTTAAAAAATAAATTATGGCAAGCTAAGCAGGGTGAGAAGGAAGTCACTGTTTATTATAATGAAATGATGTCTTTGTTGCAAGAATTAGACCAGTGTTACAATGAGGAATGAAAGTGTTTTTTGGATAGTCTAAAAAGCGGGGAAAAAAGATATAAGAGATTTTACCTTTTTAGCAGGATTAAATTGAGAGTTTACGAGATCTGGTCATGAATCCCAAGAAAAACAAACTCTACCCACACTTCGTGAAACATTTTATTAATTTAGGAGAGAGAAAACTAGGAGGAAAGTTATGTTAAAACTGATTTAAATGTTGAACAAAAATCTTCCACAAACTATTTAAATCTTATAACAATGAAGAATGAAGATGACAAAAATAAAAGCCCATGGTGCAATCATTGAAAAAAAAACATTGCACACCCGTGAAACATGCTGGAAGATTTATGGGATGGGAGAAGAATAGAGTTGATATTCATGAATTTCAATATCAAAATGGCCAGGCCCTCGAATCAACTTACTTTGATCAGGGGAAACAACCTTCTCGAGAAACGTCTGCATTTACAAATGCACATCTGGAAATTCTTCAAAAACTCTTTCAATCTCAACAATTTCGTCCAAATGCATCAAATTCTTCTAATCATTCTTGTTCTTTTGCTGAATAAGGTATTGTATTAACTGCTTTTCGTAGTGCCAATTCCAACCAAACAGATTCTTGGATCATAGGATCATCAGCTAGTGACCACATGACTTTAAGTTCCCTTTTTCTCTACTTAGAATCCTTGTGCAGGGAACAACAAAGTCAAAATAAGTAATGATTCCTTTGCTACAATTACTAAAAAGGAGCTATTAACTATCACCATCTCTCGCACTTCATGATACTCTTCATGTTCCAAAGCTTTCTTGCAATCTGATTTATGTTAGTAAATTAACCCGTTCTCTTAATTGTAGTTCTATATTTGATTTCAAATTGTGTGAATTTTAGGAAAAGGTATCGGGGAAGATGATTGGCAGTGCTAGATAATATGGAGGTCTTTATTTTTCTTGACAACGGGAATAACTCATTACAACCGAAACCTATTTTCTTGAACTCTACTTCGATTTTGAATAAAGTCATGCTTTGGAACTATAGGCTTGGAAAAACAAGTTTTCGTTATTTAAGACATTTGTTACCTCAGTTATTTAGAAATAAAAATATGTCATTGATCCAATGTGAATTTTGTGAAAGGGCAAAGCTAAATCGATCTTCTATTACCTCTTGAATATATCATGCTTTGAAACATTTTATAATGATTCATAGTGATATTTGGGGACCGTATAAAATTTCAAAATATTTGGAAAACGGTGGTTTGTAACTTTTATTGATGATCTTACTAGATTGAGTTGGATTTTTTTTATCAAAGGACAAATCTGAGGTTAAATATGTGTTTGAGACTTTCTATGTTATAATGAAAACACATTTCAATGAGAAAATCATGATTTTCAGAGTTATAATGGTCTTGAATTTATTAATCAACAATAACAAAGTTTTTACAGAAAAAACTTGGCTAGTACACCGGAGCTCTTGTCCTGATACTGTTGTTCATCTTGTATTTCTAAGATACTTAGAACAGAACTTTGAAGAACTTGGTAAGACACAACACAGTTTAAGAATATTTTCACAACTAGAAAATTAAAACTAGTAAAGAATCTAGAATCAAAAATAGATTAGAAAAAATATACAAAATATTGTTCTTAATGAAGAATTGTTGTCAATCTGTGTTAAAAAAATCTTACTAATTTTAACAAACTTTGTAGAAACACGAAGTTACCAAAGTTTAATGAACGAGTGAAGAACAGAAGAACATAATTCACAATTCTAAAATCTCTAACACATACCAGAATCTGGAAAAATAAAAAGAAGATCGATCCTACTGAATAGACAGTGTCCCCTTAAGGGAATTATTCCTTTCTAGTATCCGAGGTTTGATTGGATTGTGTCCTCCCAAGATAGAATGATCTCAATCACCTGTGTATTGATACCTAAAACACTGGTGTCAGCGAGCCACTCAACGGTAGTAAAGTACACTTAGAATACTATATTTAGTATGTAGTAGTAGAAGAAGTCCAGAAATTCTATTTTTAAAATCAGAGGAAATCCCTCAATTTATAGAAAACAAAGGGTAGTACGAAAATGTACATTCCTTAACGGAAAGGTCACAAACCTTTGAAAAAGTCACAATCTTTCAGAAAGGTCTTCACCTTTCATAAAAGTCGCAACTTTTTATAAAAGTCGTAACTTTTCATAAAAGTCGCAACCTTTCATAAAAGTCTCAATTCTTCATAAAAGTCACAACTCTTCATTTTCCATTCACACCTTTTAAAACCCAACAATCCCTCGCACGAATGGGGAATGACTCTAAGACAAAGAAAGGGACAATTATATGTAAATTACAATCAAGAATTAATTGCATCTGGATAAGTAGGTTTCCCCTTGGACTTTCGGTAGGGAACATATGTCGATTATACTGGGTCAATCGGTTAATGTGATATCTTTGAAACGTCGAGCTTTGGTGCATACCTAAAAAACCATATGTAACACAATTAACCCTTTATCGTTTATGGTTCTTACGGTTGTGTTCGTTTCAGCCATGAACACCTCCTGATTTCATGAGTATATAGAGAATAGTGTCAAAGGCTTAGAGTTTTCGCTAAAGCACCGGGCGTCATTTGACAACTTACTCACGAATCTTTCATCATCTTGTAAGCTCAAGTAAGTCCTTTGATAGTAAGACCGCTAAGAGAATGAAAAAAAAGACTTAGAGAATTTTAGAAGAAGGCTTTTATATTACTTCGAAGATTGCTTACAACTTCTTGGATGATTTACAAATGAGAGTCCTCCTATTTATATTGCTTCCTAAGGGCTAAAGTGTAATTTATAATTACTTACAAGTTCTTAAGTTATTTATACTTTGGCCAATTTTCTAGAGAATTCTACACTTTCTAGGATTTTCAAAAGTTTTCCTAGAAAAAATCTAGTCTTTCTTCTAGAACTCTCCAGAACTCTAGACTTTTCCACCCCTATCCAGATGAAAAATCTTACTGAGAATTGGCGGGACATGGCACTCTCCCCCACCTATTGATGCGACGACCACATTGCATTGTCACTTTATTTGGCGATCGAGTCTTATATTCTCGTATGCGCGACCAATAGTCCATTGATTCGATCATTGCCCTTTTGCAACTACTTCAACTGTTTGTTTATCTCTTCTAACTTGGCCTCACGATCTACCTCCTTCCTAGGAGGCAAGTGCCTCGGCGGATTCTTTCGCATCACAACATCGTTCCCTCTTAGAACCTTTTTCGTGCCCGGTGGCAAGGACTTCATAGCACCATTGTCTTCTTTCAAACTTGTAATGGTGGCTACAAATGTTGACCTGCCCTTCTTAGGATTTTTCTTGAGTTCATGGCCGTTAGTTGGACCTTCCCTTCTATATTTGGTGCCTTAAATATGGGAACTATGCATGTTCCTCCTTGCTCCATGACCATAAGTCGTTGGAGGTAAGGATCGATCACCGTGTGGCACTACTGGAAGAAATCTTGCCTAAGAATGCTTCCAAATATATCTAAAGGAGTGACAGTGAAGTTGGTCTTACTTTGACACTCGCCTAGCATGATGCTTACTCCATGCGCGACTTCAATAACGGGAGTTGGTGGTGCATTGATCGTCCTGAGTTAGGAGCTACTTGGACTGTAACGCAGACCCAACCTTTTCGCTTCCGTCTTGGTCATGATATTGACCTCTGCAACTGTGTCGACCGTAGAACGAGCGGGTCTTCCATTGATGGTGATGTCGACATACTGCGCACCACATACTCTCGGCTTCTTTGGTTGCTTGCTGATAGCTCTGAATAGTCTTATCAAGTCAAAATGAGTCGTCTCCGTGCCTTGTTCTTGATCATGTGCTTTCTTCTCTTTTCGCTCTCACAGGATAGCACCAAGGCTCTTCAGTTCAGGGCACCTCGCATAGCCATGCGACCCACCACATATGCAGCAACCACCTCTTTTGGCAACCTCTGTCTTTCTCTTTGTGTCGCCATGATGTACAAACTTCTTGCCATCGGACTCATAGTTATCATTCTTCTTAGGATGTGGCCGCTGCTCCTCGTATTTGCTATAATATCCCCCCACTATGGTCATTACCACCTCTCATCTCCTCTCCTCTAGATCTATCGGGCTTCTCATGCCTGAAGTTTGTCAAACCTTCAGCTTGCGTGATGGATTCATCAATAGTCCTTACCTGTTGGCATTTCAACTACGTCCTGGCCCAATTCTGAAGCCCATGCATGAAGTAGAACAACATATCTTCATATGTGAGGTTGTGAATCTAAAGCGTGGGAGTGGTGAACTCCTGCGCATATGCGTGTATGCTTCCCATTTGCTTGAAATCCATAAACTTGTGCTTTACCTCATAGATGACATTGTTAGTGAAGAACACCTTCTTGAACTCTTCATGGAATTACTCCCATGTGTTGATGGTGCAACGCCCCTTCCCTATTTTTGACTCTTTACGTCTCTACCACAGCATGGCCATCTTCGAAAGATATAACACAACGGTGTTGATCATATTTTCGTCGCTCCTAACTCGGTTACACTTGAAGTAATTCTCCAAGTTCCACAAGAAATTCTCCACTTCTTGTGCATCATGGACGTCTTTGAACATAGGTTGCTTGGGAGCCTCGACCTTGGCCTCCCTATCTCGATCAAGCGATGATGATCCTACAACTTCCATGCCTTCCTTGAGTGCTTTTATCTTGGACTTCATGGTCTCAATCGGGCTCAAGACCTGACACTCCAAGAATGTTATAGACTCCTTCATCTCAAATTCGGCACGCTGGCGTACCTCCAACTCCTTGCGGATGTTTTCGGTCTGCTCAAGGGTAAACTCCTCGAGAGTCTTGAATTTGCCATGGCCTAATATCTCCATGGACTGCCTCTCCATTTCAACCTTTGCGATCCACTCCTCTCTAGGTGTGATATCAATAGTCTCCTCGCCACAGTCATCATGACTTGCTTCGGTGGTTGAAAGTGGATGAGATGTTAGTGCCTCGCTTGGTGTGAGATCGAGCAACATTTCCTCACTACTCTTTTGGTACTTCTTCCCCTTTGGTTCTTATTTCCACCATCCACATGGACGTTGGTGGTGTTGGAGCCGTTTACGTCTACTTTAGTAGCCATTCCCTTATTATCAACCTTTGCTCTGATACCACGTTGTCATAGACTTAGAGTTTTTGCTAAAGCTTCGTGCGGCACTTGAAAACTTACTCACGAATCGTTCACGATCTTGTAAGCTCAAGTAAGTCCTTTTATACTAAGATCGCTAATAGAATGAAAGGAAAGACTTAGAGAATTTTGGAAGAAGACTTTTATATTACTTGGAGGATTGCTTACAACTTCTTGGATGATTTACAAATGAGAGTCCTCCTATTTATATTGCTTCCTAGGGGCTAAAGTGTAATATATAATTACTTACAAGTCCCTTAGTTATTTACACTTTGGCCAATTATCTAGAGAATTCTACACTTTCTAGGATTTTCAAATACTTTCCTAGAAAATATCTAGTCTTCCTTCTAGAACTCTCCAAAGCCTTTATAAAGATCTAGGGACTTCTAAAGTTTTCTATTAACCCTTAAAAACTCTAGACTTTTCCGCCCCTATCCAGATGCAAAATCTTACTGAGAATTGGCGGGACGTGACAATAGTCTTTTGATAATAATTCTCTTTGAAGCGGCTTAGACTTCACACTCACATAGGTGATTTGTAATCGTGTTATTGTGTAGATACACTATTTGTTCAACTCTGCCAAACTTAGAAAATGATTAAAACATTAAGCTTTATTAGCTCATTAACAAGGCTTAATGTTGTGTCCTTGTTCCTGAGTATTTTCTTCATCATGAGAATGGATTAAGTTGGTTGACAATGCCGAACCATCATTCACAACTTTGTTTTTCTCCTTGAATCTAGCTCTTGGGATCTCCAGTCTTCTAGAAAGAGTTACCGCCATGATAACTTGTCCTAAGCCGTAAACCCATTCCTTAGATGATCTTTAAACTTTATCTCTAGTAAGGCCTTTTTGTAAGTGGATCCGACACATTATCCTTTGACTTTACATAGTCAACTATGATAATTCCACTTGAGAGTATTTTTCTAATGGTATCATGGCAATGTTCTATATGATGAGAATTTTGTTACACATCATGCTCCATGCTCTACCTATTGAATATTGACTATTAAAGTGTATGCATACCAATGATTTGGGCCAAAAAAGAATATCTATCAAGAAATTCAAGAGTCTTTCAACTTATTCACTGACCTTATCTTGAGCACCTAGCTCAAAGATCATTGTAGAGCTAGCTATACATGTCTCTTTGGAAATATTTCCAAGAGACTGCTCCTCTACCAAGAGTAAATATCTATCCACTCGTGTAGTGATCAAATTTGCATTACTATATCCTTTCAATACTGCTGGATATTGTTATAATGTAAGGCATAATTTTAAGTATTTTTTCAAATACTCCAAAACTCTATTTATTGCCATCTAATGAGTTTGATTGGGATCACTTGTGAATCGACTCAGTTTATTAATACCAAATGTTATATCTGATGCACACACTTCGTGATATACATCATACTTCCCAATACTCTAGAACAATCCAATTATGAGTCACTTTCGCTTTCACTATTTTGAAATGCAAAGCTCACATTTATTGGAAACTTGACAATCTTGACATCCAAATATTTGAACTAGTCAAGTACCTTTTCAATGCAACTAGACCGTCAAAATGCTAAACATTATGGATTTCTAAGGGTTCTTATACCTAAGATTGCATCAACAACTCCAAGATTTTTCATTCCAAACTTGTTTACTAGCATACATTTTGTAGCATTTATGTCATTAGTGTCTCTATTGATGATAAACGTATCACCAATATACAATCAAACAATGACTTGTGATTTCAATTTGAACACATTTATCACTTCCGCCATTCTTAAATCCATTTGTCAATATAGTTTGGTCAAATTTCTTATGTCATTGTTTGGGTGCTTGTTTTAGTCAATAATGTGAATTAACAAGTTCACACACTTTCTTTTATTTACCAGGAAACACAAAACCCTCGGGCTGTTCCACATAAATTTCTTCCTCCAATTCTCCGTTTAAGCGAGTTGTTTTCACACATTTGATGAATTTGGAGGTCATATACCACAATTAACATCCAAATGAATGTCATTCTAGTTACTGGCGAGTATGTGTCGAAAAGATCAAGACCTTGTTTTTAGCTAAAACCTTTGGCAAAAGTCTTGATTTATATTTGTAAACAGTTCCGTTGAATTTCATTTTCCTTTTGAGGATTCACTTTAAACCCAAAGGTTTATTTCCTGGAGGAAGATCAATCAACTTAAAATAGGATTGCTCAAGATTGAAGCAATCTCACTATTGACACCATCTGTCTAAAAGGATGAGTCTATAGAAGACACAAGATATGTTACAAAATCATATTCAAAGGAAGTAGATATCCTTTGACATTTACTATGCCTCTGAATCTCTTTATTAAGTACCTTCTCCTCTTGTTCTCTTCCCAAGGTCGTTTACACCTTTCACAAGACAATTCAAGTCTAAGTCTACAGTCCACGGTCTTAGGTCCTATTAATCATTTAAGGAATAGGAACATGGAATTTGAATAGATACCCCGTACTTTGAAATATTTTAAGTTGGAATTCCTTCCTTTCCATTTCTCATATGGAATAGATTGTGTCCTGACCAAACAAACTTGCTTTGCTTCTAAAATGACAGAACTTTTGTTGTTCCCTTTTGCAGTAAGGATTGTTTCTCCACCCAATCTTTGTGGTAAATCCGAACTTATAAATAATGCATCCATCATTTCTTTCAACATTCGGTTTTTCATTAGATTGAGGTGAAAGGGAAACAATTTGATGAATAATTCAATTTTTCAAACACATTTCTTCAAAATGAGATTTATACTCTCCATCCCTATCACTTTTTATCTTTTCCCAAGTGATTTTAAACTTCAATATTATATTGTCTAGACATTTCTATTGCTACATCTTTACCATTCATCAAATAGATATACTCGTTTCTAATGCAATTGTCGATAAAAGTAACGAGATACTTTTTCCCACCACGAAATGGTATTGACTTCATATCACAAATGTAAGTGTAAATCAATTCTAAGGGATTAGAATTCCTTTCAAGAGATTTATAAGAATGCTCAGCATACTTAGATTCCACACAAACTTGACATTTTTATTTATTGCACTCATAGTTAGACAAAATTTCTAAGTTGATCAGTTTCCCTTACAAGATTTTAAAAAAAAAAATTGACATGCCCCAAGTGATCATGTCACAAACTTTGACTCAAGCAAGTAAGAACAAATAAAAATATTGACTTTGAATAGCTCTTCGTGAGGTAGATTTATTCTCAAATATTTTGTTTCTAACTTCTTATTTTGTATGACACAAACATTATTTATAGTCAACATCTTGTCAAATGTCCTTTTCATAAGGACCTTTCCATAAATTTCAATTTGATTGTTATAGAACTACCCATGAACAAAGTTTTATCGGGTCCAATAAAGGCGATATAGTCCAAATGCTTCTTTTACACAACATGACAAATGACTATTCACCAATATTCATGTCTATAAAAATAATTATATATAATAGACATATCTTAACATAAAAAATCACAACATTTTAAGTGACACTTTTTCATAAAAGAACTCAATCATTTTAAACAATTATACATATAATTTGGTAGTTTCATACTAGTAACACCATTTACTAGTAATAGAGAAAACTCAACAACCACAATGCCAAATTTACTCCAAGAATTTTGTGGGTCTAACATAATACAAAAGTATCATTGAATAAGGATCTCATTGCCACTGAATGTTTTTGGTTGTACAACATTTGTTCATATTCATAATCATAGTAAACTTGAACATCGGGCTAAGAAGTGTATTTTTGTAGGATACGCCAAAAGTCTAAAGGGATATAAGTATTATGATCCACATGCTAGGAAGATAATTATAACAATGCATCTAAATTTCTTTGAGTCCCAACTCTATTTTACTACCCATCTTTAGGGGAGTATCATGTAGGTGAATATCTGTTTTTTGTGATATTAGGAAACAAGACATCAGGAAAATGATGAACATGATATTACAACAAATACTGATGTGAGGGATCTAGAAGAAGATATAAATAAGTCTGATCCAAGAGATGATAGGGACCAAAATGACTTAAATAACAAAAAATCGGGAATTGAATATGTAGAGCCTTCAAATGAAAAAAATAAAAATGGGAATAGAGAATAATCAAACAAAATACAGGTGTATTCGAGAAGGAACCGAACTCTAGGAATAAAGATAAAAGATTCTCATCACTACCAAAAGACAGTTCATCAAGATGTTACTGCAATTCAAGATAACATTCCAGCTGATTCTATTTCTAACTCCTTATATGTGGACCTACCTATTGCAAAAAGCAAAAGTGTTAGAAATGCTTCTAAATATCCCATTTCTATGATTATTTCATATGAAATATTTCCCCTAGTTTTTCAGCCTTTACTTCACAACTTTCTAGTGTGGTGATTCCAAAAAATGTGCAGGATGCTCTACGAGTTCTTAAGTGAAAGGAGACTATTCTGGTGGAGTTGCTAGTTTTTGGAACAAAAATGAGACTTGGGAGTTAGTGGATTTACCAAAGGGAAAGAAACAAGTGGGTTGTAAATGAGTGTTCACCACCAAATTCAAATCAGACAAATCCTTGGAAAGGCTTAAGGCCCGCGTAGTTGCAAATGGATTCACGCAAATATATATGGCATTGACTAGCTCGAGACGTTTGCTCCAGTATCTAAGATATATTCATTAAAGTTTTTTTGACAATCTCAATAAATCTTTGAGCAGCATCATCAACAGTTGGATGTGAAGAATGCTTTCTTGAATGGGAACCTAGAGGAAGAAGTCTATATGGATCCCCCATCAGGGTTTGAAGGGAAATAGAAGTCAAATATAAGCAGGCTTAGAAGATCTCTTTAAGGTCTTAAGAAATCTCGACCTTATTCGAAAGTTTTACTCAATTTGTGAAGAACCAAGGGTAGGTGCAAGGACTAGCAGATCACATGATGTTTACCTGACATTCACTAGAGAAAAAATAACAGTTCTTATAGTGAATGTCAACGATATCATCCTCAAAGGAGATGATGTGGTTGAAATAAAAAATCTAAAGGAGCATCTTTGTAACACTCCGTATCAAAAACAGACCAAAAATAAGTTTTTCAGAAAATCTGCAAATGCAATAGACGGTGGCCATCGACGGACAATAGCTTGACCCACGGTCCATCCTGCACATCCGTTGATGGAGTCAGAAACCCCCAAAATCTCAGCCCATGAAAATTTGACTAAGTGCCGAACGACGAACGAACCTACGGTCCGTAGGTCAGACTACGGTCCATATTCTGCATCCATCGATCAACACCCTATTTAACCATTCTCTAACAAGAACCACGATTGACCAATACGGTCCGTATATGGACCTACGGACCGTAGGACTGACGGTAAGTAAAAGTTAGCAGATAGTTAGGGGGGAAATGCAGTTGGGTCAACTTCAAATGATCATATGTCTTAGCACAAAATGAATTAGTTGTCCCAATACCTACCTAAAGACAAATAATTTAATTAGCTTTCCATAGCCACCGACCTTGCTAAAATCAGACTCCGAGTAAAAAGTTATATCCATTTTAGTAAAGGTCTGTCGAACAGACCCAACCTACATAACCAAACGACAGACCGTCGATTGAACGACGGCCCGTCAGTCCAGGTCGTTGTTTGGTCCGACAGAAATCAGCTCAGGGGTCTTTAATATTTTCCCACTTCGTTTAAACACTAAAATACGTCATTTTGACCATAAATCATTAGATTTTAGTCAGTTTAAGCCTAGAAACATAACTAAAACTTATCTAAGACAAATCATTAATAAAAAAACTTAGAAAATTAGAAGCAAGAAAGGATAAAAAGGTAAGGAACCCTAATTGAAGAACAAAAAAAGGTTCCAGCAGTTCCAGCCCCAAAATCTATGTGTTTCTCCGTGAATTTCATCACCAAGTCTGTGGGATTTTACTATTGGGTTCCTTTCACCCATTGGGTATCTAGTTTTCAGTGAGATTCTTGATTCTCATATCATGCTTAGACCTAAGGTTTCTAGAACTTCATGAATTAATTAGTTATATGTTCCAAGTCAGATATCCATGTTATTATTCAGTTTATCGCATTAATTTCAAATCCCTAGATATGTATTTCTATAGTTCTTGAATTACACATGCTAGGTCAGATATTTCAGTTACTTCAGATATAAATGCCTCGGTTATAAATGCATAATTACCAGATTAATTGTTACTTTCTCAGTTTGCATGTTCAGTTTTGATCTATCTAGTATTTACATAAACTCATATTAAGTTAATTACATAATTCATTGTGAGTAGCATTAATACCGAGCAAGACTAGGGTTCATCGTACCCAATAGTCCCAAAACTACTAGACAAGTAGGTTGTTAGTCCCCCTCTGGGCATCAGTTTAGTGATCACGCCAGCATGCCTTTATACCTCTGGCAGGGTATATTGGGTTATTAGTAGCTCCCACAGTTCAGTGAGACTCTCTTGCATTGACCATTTTCCAGTATACTCAGTATTTAGTTTTAGCATGTTATAAATTGGTCATTGCATTTAGTTCGCTAAGAAATTTAGTATATCCTATTCAGATTATTATACTTGCTTTTGTGCTTGTTTAGTTATGTATTATTTCAGCTTTACTCTATCCTACATGCTCAGTACCTTTCAAGTACTGACGCATATGTGAGCTACATCTTCTTGTGATGTAGGTTCAAGTTCTCAGCATCCAGATCACGCATAGGTCGATTCTCGATCTACAGTTCAGCAGATTCAGTAGTGAGTCCTCATTCTTCGAGGACAATAGTCATTGGTTTCTTTTCAGTATTTAGTCCTTTAGTTTAAGTTTTACTACACTTATTAGGGGCCTGTCCCAGCATTTTAGTATGTTTAGAGGCTATTTTTAGACATATTTAGTTTCAGCTTAGTATTGAGTTAACATTTTCTTTGTATTAAACTTATCAGTTTTCATATATCTCAGTTTTAGCATATGAGTATTCCCCATCTTCTCATTTTAAGTATGATTTAGCTTACGCAACAGTTTATCGCATTAATTTTCATTCAGTTTATCGCATTAATTTCAGATCCCTAGATATGTATTTCTATAGTTCTTGAATTACACATGCTAGGTCAGATATTTCAGTTACTTCAGATATAAATGCCTCGGTTATAAATGCATAATTACCAGATTAATTGTTACTTTCTCAGTTTGCATGTTCAGTTTTGATCTATCTAGTATTTACATAAACTCATATTAAGTTAATTACATAATTCATTGTGAGTAGCATTAATACCGAGCAAGACTAGGGTTCATCGTACCCAATAGTCCCAAAACTACTAGACAAGTAGGTTGTTAGTCCCCCTCTGGGCATCAGTTTAGTGATCACGCCAGCATGCCTTTATACCTTTGGCAGGGTATATTGGGTTATTAGTAGCTCCCACAGTTCAGTGAGACTCTCTTGCATTGACCATTTTTCAGTATACTCAGTATTTAGTTTCAGCATGTTATAAATTGGTCATTGCATTTAGTTCGCTAAGAAATTTAGTATATCCTATTCAGATTATTATACTTGCTTTTGTGCTTGTTTAGTTATGTATTATTTCTGCTTTACTCTATCCTACATGCTCAGTACCTTTCAAGTACTGACGCATATGTGAGCTACATCTTCTCGTGATGTAGGTTCAAGTTCTCAGCATCCAGATCACGCATAGGTCGATTCTCGATCTACAGTTCAGCAGATTCAGTAGTGAATCCTCATTCTTCGAGGACAATAGTCATTGGTTTCTTTTCAGTATTTAGTCCTTTAGTTTAAGTTTTACTACGCATTTTAGTCTGTTTACAGGCTATTTTTAGACATATTTAGTTTCAGCTTAGTATTGAGTTAACATTTTCTTTGTATTAAACTTATCAGTTTTCATATATCTTAGTTTTAGCATATGAGTATTCCCCATCTTCTCATTTTAAGTATGATTTAGCTTACGCAACAGTTTATATTCTTTAGTATGCTCACGATCATGCCAGCATGGTTAGCTTGGGATCACTTGTAGTCCTAGGTTTCATGTCCGTGTGCCGAGGGTAGCTCAGGGCGTGACAAAACTTGGTATCAGAGCACTAGGTTGAAGAGTCCTAGCATGTCTGAAAAGTACCACTTAGTAGAGTCCTTTTCATGGGTGTGAAGTGCACCACATCTAATGAGAGGGAGGCTACAAAGTGTTTTAGGAAAACTTCACTTTCTTGTTACTCTTATCGTGCGTAAGGTATGATCTTATTCCACTCTAACTTGGCGTTCTAAGTTTCAGATCATGCCTCCTCGTAGAGCTAATGCTAGGAATGCGAATGTCAGGAATGCAAGCGCAACTCCTCTAGTCCTAGATCAAGAAGTCTCTATTGCTGAGTTCAGAAATTCCACAAAGTTGTTGGCTCAGAGTATGACTAACTAGAACAATCGGGTTCATGCTCATGTGAATGAAAATGGTGGACCAGCAGAAGCAAGGGTCTGTGACTTTGTTAGGATAGGATCACAAACTAATGAGGATCCTTAGAATTTCTTGGATGAGATATGGAAGATGTTTAAGATAATGCAAGTGACTAGAAATGTCGGGTTGAGTTGGCATCATACCAGTTGAAGGATGTTGTTCATATCTGGTACACTCAGTGGAAGGAAAATAGGGGTACAGACCAGCTCCTATTACTTAAGATTGCTTTTGTGAGACCTTTTTGGACTGGTTTTTCCCAATAGAGTTGAGAGAAGCAAAGGCTCAAGAATTCATGAACTTAAGGAAGGGAAACATGACAGTCCAAGAGTATGGACTCAAGTTTAACCAACTCTCCAGGTAATCTCCTCACATGTTTGTTGACTCCAGGGCTCAGATGAATAAGTTCTTTTATGGAGTGTCGGATTTGGTGAAAACTGAGTGTAGAAGTGCTATGTTACTTGGAGATATGAACATATCTAGGCTTATGACTCATGCTCAGCCGGTTGAGGGTTATAAGCTTAGGGAACAGGATAAGGAGAATAAGAAGGCTAGGACTAGGAACTATGACTATTCTCAGAATAAATCGGGTGATGGAAATCGCTCGCAGAGTCAGCAAAAGTTTTCAGCTCCAGCCCCTTCGTCGACTAGTGTTCCATCCTCCAAGAAAAGGTACGACCAGAAGGTTAGAGCACCAGGCTCTAAGTCCCATGGGAGTGTTTCAAGCACCAAGAATTATCCCACTTGTCCCAAGTGTGGTAAGAACCATCCGGGCTAGTGCCTCGCAGGAAGAAGGATGATTTGGGTACGGTCAGCCTGGTCACAGGTTGAGGGATTGTCCTTCTAGACAGGGTCAAGAAGGTGGTAATGGTAGAGCTCAATCGACAACTTCATCAGCACCAGTAAGTCGCCCGACTCAGCAGGGTAACTTATCTTGTATAGGTGGAGGTCAGCTCTAGAACAGGCTGTATGCTCTTCAGGCTCTCCAGGATCAGGAAGGTTCTCTTGATGTAGTCACTGGTACGTTACGAGTCTTTGACTTTGATATTTATGAAATGTTAGATACAGGGGTTACTTTTTCTTTTGTAACTCCTTACATAGCAGTCCAATTCAGTGTTAGTCCAGAAACTCTCTCAAAACATTTCTCAGTCTCTACTCTAGGTGTTGACTCAATTATAGCTAGAAGGATATACAGAAATTGCCCTATCACAGTATCTCAGAAAGTCACCTCAGCAGATCTTGTAGAGTTAGAAATGGTAGACTTCGATGTCATTCTAGGAATAGATTGGTTACATTCCTTTAATTCCTCGGTCAATTGTAGAACTAGGATTGTTCATTTTCAATTTCCAGACGAACCATTCTTCGAATGGAAGGGTAGTAGCTTAGCACCTATGGGTCGATTCATTTCTCACCTTAAGGCAAGAAAGATGATCTCTAAGGGTTATCTCTATCATCTACTTCGGGTTAAGGATTCTAGCTCTGAAACCCCAGCTCTTGATACAGTTCCAATAGTCTGTGAGTTTCCAGAAGTATTTCCAGAAGATCTTCCCCAAGTCCCTCCCGAAAGGGAAATCGACTTTAGAATTGATCTCCTTCAACTTACCCAGCCTATTTCTGTTCCTCCTTACAGAATGGCTCCAGTAGAGCTTAAGGAATTGAAAGAGAAATTGAAAGACCTTCTAGATAAGGGCTTCATTAGACCTAGTATTTCACCATGGGGTGCACCAGTGTTGTTTGTAAAGAAGAAAGATGGTTCTCTCAGAATGTGCATTGACTATAGACAGTTGAACAAGGTCAACAATCAAGAATAAGTATCCCATCCCTAGGATTGATGACTTTTTTGTCCAACTTCAGGGTGCTAGTCATTTTTCAAAGATAGACCTCAGATCGGGTTATCGTCAGCTTATAGTCAGAGATAGTGACATTCCAAAAATATCATTCAGAACTCGGTATGGTCATTACGAATTTGTAGTTATGTCGTTTGGACTAACCAATGTTCCTAAAACACTCATGGATTTGATGAACAGAGTATTCAAACAGTACTTAGACTTGTACGTTATCGTCTTTATTTGATGATATCCTCATTTACTCTAGGAATGAGGAAGAACATGCAAGTCATTTGAGAATTGTTCTACAGACTCTCAAGGATCGACAGTTATTCGCTAAGTTTAGCAAATGTGAGTTCTTGTTGCATATGTTGCTTTCCTTGATCATATTGTATCTAGCGAAGGGATCCGAGTGGATACACAGAAAATAAAAGCAGTGAAACAATGGCCCAGACTCACCTCTGCTACAGATATCAAAAGTTTCTTAGGTCTAGCTGGTTATTACAGAAGGTTCGTGGAAGGATTTTTATCCATAGCCTCCCCATTGACTAGGTTAACTCAGAAGATGGTCAAGTTTCAATGGTCAGATGATTGTGAGAAAAGTTTTGCAGAATTGAAAACTAGATTGACTACAACTCTTGTCTTGACTCTACAAGAAGGTTCAGATGGTTATGTAATCTATTGTTATGCATCCAGAGTTGGCCTAGGTTGTGTGTTGATACAGCGAGATAAGGTGATATCGTATGCCTCTAGACATCTTAACGTTCATGAGAAGAACTGTCCAACTCATGACCTCGAGCTTGCAGCACTGGTGTATGCACTCAAGATCTGGAGATACTATTTGTATGGTGTTAAGGAAGGTGAAGAAGCTGAATGACTCCGGAATTTCTTAGAAGATATTCCGTTTTGGCCCAAACTAATGGCCCCTATATGCATACACTATGATAGTCAAGCAGCAATAGGAAGGCCTGGAAGAGTTATGTATAACGAGAAGTCTCATCACATAAGACGAAGACATAACTCTATTTGACAATTGCTCTCTAGTGGAATTATCACTATTGGCTTTGTAAAGTCAAAGGATAATGTGTCGGATCCACTTACAAAAGACCTAACTAGAGAGGGAGTTGAGAGATCATCGACGAAAATGGGACTATGGCCGAGAATAAGTCATTGTGGCAGTAACTCTACCTAGATGACTAGAGATCACAAGATCTAGGTTCAAGGATATAAAACAAATTCATAGATGACAGTTCAACATTGTGAAAAATTTATTTTATGGTTCATTCTCATAATGAGACAATGTTGAGTAACCAGGATAAAGGCATAAGGATTTTTTAATGGTTTCTAAGTTTGATATAGGGTATATAATATAGTGTTTCTACGGGACAAGACATTTAGAAACCACCTATGTAAGTGTAATGTGTAAGTCGCTTCAAGGAGAATCCGGTACGGCCAGTTCGATAAGCACTTATTTATCAAGATGTGTTCATAGCTGAAATTAACAAAGCAATGAGAACCAAAAACAGTTTAGGGTTTATTGTGTGACTTATGTTGTCTAGGTATACACCAAATCTCTATGGTTCAAAGATATCAAATCTACCGATTGACCGAGTATATTCGATATATGTTCACTACGGAAAGTTAGAAAAGGAAACCTACTTACCCAGATGTGATTAACCCTTACTTACGAGACACACAAGTTTTTCATGCATATGTTTTAACAATAGACATTCTCCATTCATTTGGGGGATTGTTGGGTTATAGCAAGGTGTGAATAGAAAATAAGAAGAGAAAATGGAAAATGTGGGGGAACAAATTTTGGAGGGAAAATAAAAAGTCATTGTAACTTGCAAATGAAAAATCACTTCTCCCATATTGGTAGAACAACGGAAAGTTGTTGACCTGATATTAGGAAACACTTTCTTAGTTTTTAAAGGGTTAAGAAGAAGGTTTCCCCTCGCCTCGTCGTTATTGTCGTTCGCTCGGCTTTGATATTGGCAGGATTTGGATTTGACAAATGATGTGATCATTTTTCTTATAAATTAATTCAGAATGTTAGTTAAATAACAAAATTAGTTTGATTCAACGGAATTTATTTCAAATTCATTTGTAACGGAAAAAACGTTCTGAAGGGAGACACAACATTCTTGAAAAAATAACAGTAAAAACGTTCTGAAGGGAGACACAACATTCTTGAAAAAATAAATATGAGCAAATTTGTCTGAATAGATGCGTTCCTTGTTGCAAATGGCAATAAATAAAAGTTTTGTTTTCGTTTTTTCAACACTGAAATATTTTCTCTCTGCATACATTTTCTTACATGAATATATATATATA
>NC_028643.1:14984441-14987496 GCF_001406875.1 Solanum pennellii | reverse complement strand
TATATATATCCTTTCTTAATCCTTATTTTAACCCATAATCAAATTGACAACGATAAATTGAATCTCCAATTCCCCTCAATTCATCAATTTAATTAATTATTATAGCAAAAACCAATCCTCACCCCGATTATTATTTACCCACTAAATTATTCATTCATCACTTTTTAACCTCTTAAAATCCATCTTCTCACACCATTGCACTAAATTTTATCCCATAAAAATGTTATTCCTCAAGTACAATTTTGTCATATGTGACTTCGTTTTCAACTTTTTGAATTCAATTCCTCTAATCCTCTTTCACAGCCGACCGTATAGTATACTAAAATTATTATAAAATAAATCAATACATAGTTAGATTTGATGAGTGATTATCTTAAAAACTCACGTCTTCTCTGCTTAAGTGACATAGGATATTAAGACTTGGCCTATATACAATCAACAAAAAAATTTAGTGATTTAATAAATATCCACCAACTAAATAATTGTAGTTAACAAATGGTTCAAAATATCCATTTGAAATCTACTGAAAGAGTCTTTCATTAAATAAAAAGGTTTAGTACTCAAAACGACCAAACGGGTCGTTACAATCATCATTCAGTTAAAAATATTTTGAATATATATCAATCAATTACTAACCTAACATTGAACTTGAATGATATATTACCAACAAACTAACAATCAATTAGTAGATTTATTAGAAAAACAAATAATCATACTAACGTATTTAACATTTATCACCAACAAGGGTTATGGTGGAGTGGTAAGTACTCCTTCATCTTAAATCAAGAGGTCCCGGGTTTGATTCCCCTTGGGTTCGAAGTCATCTTTGGTAGAAAGCCTTTTACCACCAGTGTGGGACTTTTCGGGCCGAATCTGAATTTATTTGAGCTCGAAAAATTTACTAACGATATACTAACTGAATTTACCAACAGAAATTTCAGGGCCATGTTTCAAAATTTTGTAACAACATTCTTGGGTGTTGACCAACTGCTTTTTGATTCGTAAGTTTACCAATAAAAATAAAATCGGTTGTTAATATTTATCGACGAGCCTTTTAACAACAGATTAATATAAGTTCGTATTTGGTTGGTTGCCAACCAATTTGATCAATTTATCAATGAATGTTTTTGTTTGTAATTGAGGTTCCTATAGTTTTCCTTCTGCTGCATGATTAAATATTAAAGTACTTTGCTTCATTGAATGGCTCACTAACACCATAAATTTTGTATCTATATACTTGTGAACAAAATCGTTCCATCCTGATAGGATCTGTTCCATTAAACATCAGATATTAGAGGGGCATAATTTCCTTAAGGGGACATTGTGTATTCAGTGGGCTTAATTTTTTCTTTTTTGCTTCATTCTATTGTTATAGATCTTGATACACACACACACACACACACACACACACACACACACACACACACACACACACACACACACACACACACACACACACACACATATATATATATATATATATATATATATTAACAATCATTAACTTATGCCTATCATATGAATTGTTAGTTTTTAATACATGTTTTAAACTTTATTGTTTATGTTTCTGCAAAATTATTTGCTATAAGTATTTGTTAATACCAATAAATATTATTTATTTATTAGAAAATTTAATATCTCATGATGATGTTGATCTAATTTCCCAAAAATATCAAATAGTAACATTTCCTGGGGCAAAAGGATAAATTATAAAATCAAATGAAAGATGATTGATTGAAGGATAAATGATAAGATGTTATAATTATTATTTCCTTTACATTATTAATGTACGTTACTACGTAACCTTGTGTGTAAGATAATATAGTGTTTTAGTTTAATGACTGATACATTGTAAGTATTAATATATAAATTATGTACTATTAAATTTCAAATTTTACAAGTAAGCAAATAAAATATCATATAGCTAAATTGATTAACTTATGCAATCTCATCGGTGTGTTCATCCATGTTTTGATGTAATTAAGGGCGGGTAAAGCAACTCGATAATAGGAAATTCACGCATAACATCAACTCGCAGGGCCACTAGAGTAAACTAGATTTTACCTATTTAAAATCTTGATTGCCTCAAATAGAAAATGGGTCACATAAATTTGGGAAGAGAGAGTATAAGATGATAACTTTATGTTTTGACACAGAAAAAAAACATTACTTTTTTAAGTGTGAAAAAGAAGTAAGATAGTAGTATGTTTTTTGAGGCAACTATTTCCTATATGTCTGAAATATGTTTATCCAGACAGACTGTTCCTTCGCATCCTAACTTATTTGCAACTCATTTTAGGGTTTCTAAATTGCTGGTAAGAATGATGAACACTTGCCTTTTATCTTATTTCTCTACGCCGCTAGTTAAGAAAGGCATCATCACTACCGGAACACGGGATTTTATTGTGAGAGGGGATTTGTGCTTCACAAGCTGGAGGAAAAGGATCCCGTCTTTTATGCTCGTCTGGTGGAGTTTGGGTGGATTCCACTTATTGAGGCTTCCCTAGATACATGCTATACTTGGGTGAGGTATTTCTACGCTATTCTCATCATTGTTTGCTGGGATGACCCATACCTTGTCATCCATGTCTGGGGAGTCGACATCCCCCTGAATGTTGATGTTATTAATGAGGTACAAGAGGTCTCGACCCATGAGTTTTGGACCAGGATACGGGAGATGTACGTATATTGGTTGAGGGATACAATATTTGAGTCTACACGTCGGGATCACGTTTACTAGGCTACTAAGGAGGGCATCATTAGTACTGATTGGTCACCCAATCGAAAGAGGTAGCTACATTTGGTGACTAGGAGGATCCGTCTATCGGGCAACCGCATCGATGTGACATTCCCTGGGTATTGGTGGTGGCGTGCGTCATATAGGCATGTAAATTAATGTGGGGGCGCATATTATCTCCGAGTGGAATATGTTCTATTGGAAACAAGAAGACATTCTTCCTTCCTAGTCTTATCACTGCGCCTTGTGTAAGAGGGCGAGAGCGACATTGATCGACGCTGACAAGGTACTTCCTATGGATTCGCCCCCCCCCCCCCC
>NC_028643.1:14971779-14984245 GCF_001406875.1 Solanum pennellii | reverse complement strand
CCCCCCCCCCTTTACCTTCTTTTGGTCAGGTTTGGCTCTACTTCTAGTAGAAAGAGGAGGAGGGATAGCAGTGAGGACCCAATCTCAGGTGCACGAGTCAAAGTGGATCTGTATATAGTCCAAAAGAAGATGGGGAGCGCATATGCCGACCTTACTCCGGTCCCACCCAGCACCGTCCTGAAGATCGAGATGCTCGCATCTATCGACAAACACGCCAAGAGCATAAGAAGAACCTAGCGAGGGACCGTATGGTGATTCTTCTTTAGAAAGAGGTGAAGACTATATTTACCTGCATCACTCATAGGTAGGACTTCCCCGTAGTAGAGAAAATTGACTATGTTCAGTTTTTGGAGATGCGGGAAGCCGTAACTGGCTTGGTGCCCCCCCCCCTGAGAAGTTAGATTTGGACACCGACACCTCTTGGTCGCAGGTTCCTGATTGACTTATTATTTAGATTGACTTATTATTTATCTCCTTTAACTTTATAATTTTAATACAATCTATTTTTCTTTATCGACTTCTTAAGTTTTGTAGCACATGGATGCTTGTTTTTATTAAACCTTATTGTTTTCATACTCTCTCTATTTCTATTACTGAACACTATTTGGAGTTGCAGGGATTGTTCGACCCTATTCAGGGTCAGGAAAGATTGATGATGGAAAACAGGGTGGCCGGATGAGTTTTTTCCTCAGCCTGTCCTGCTCTGGCGGAGATATTCCCGCTGTGCCGGCCCCACTGAGGCAGAAATAATCCTGCCCATGTTGCTCAAGTGAAATCAAAACCTAGGCCACTAATTTCTGGGTTCTTTTTATCTACTAATTCCCCCAAAGGTTCCAAGTTAACCAAACTATCGAAGACAAATTCCAAGCTAGGAAAAACTATTAGCTAGTTTGAATCGGTCTTAACAACACCGTACCTCGCTATTTCTCATTGATTAACGTTGCACCTACACACCCACAGGATACACCCAGACGTTACAACTTGTATATACTACACAATTAGCCAACACCTTGCGCATACTACATGTTTAAGTACACATATATAATCCTAGAATTCACAAGATTATTAGTTATAATTTATCTCAACAGACTTCACAATATTCAGGAAACTATCCTTGCATACTTTTATTAATTCAATCAGAACTTTACTCTTAAAGCTCCAAACACACCTCATTGTGTCCTTAATCATATCATACGCACCAACCAAAATTTCTTCTCCTCCTTAGAAAAATCAGACAACCAAAAAATGCTTCGACGTGCTTAGTCATTCCACACAATAAGAAACACATATTTATAGTTAAGTTCAACAACAAAGTCACGCATTCACAGTAATAATCACCACATTACAACAATTTGACTTTATTATTTAGTTCATCCCATATATGACCATTAATGGTCATCTATGCCTTGGACAACCCTTAAGGCCAGATACTAATTGGAACCTTCCCCATTCCAATTTCCTTGCTTGTGGACCCTCCGTCGTGACCACAACGTCCGACTTTCCTAGTTGAGATTCCAATTGGAGTCAGGAGATGCCAAATGAAATTGCCAAAAACATGACTTTTATAAAAGAATATTTAGTACATACTCGACTTAAAACTTGTAAAGTAATTTTAACAAATCCCATGGATCTAGTCTAAATAGGTACAAGAGCTACTAAGAGTACTATTGGAGAAAATAAATAAAAGACACAGCTCCCACGATGCGGAAGGAAGAATAGAAGCTGCTAGAGAACTTCTTCGTCTTCACCTAATGAAACGTCAACAATCCTGCATTCAGACTATGTCAAAAAGACATAACAAGAGTAGAATCAGTAAAAACACACATATTGGTGGCATTATCGTTCAACCCGATGCGCAACTCATAATATACGAAATCAATTAGTAAAATCATGAATTAAACCACTCGCTTCTCCATACCCTTTCTTAGAACATAAATTCTCTAATTTCTAACCGCCTTCTCAATCAACTTACTCTTTGGTTAGCATCATAGCCTAAAACATGCTAACACCTTAATGAACCCCCAAATTTACCCACGACAACTTTGACTAACCGCTCATTACTCATTCTTAGTTCCTCGTCACCTTACTCAGTCATGGTCACATAGTACGCCACCATAAATTTCTTACCACTAACCACAATTTTCTTCCCCCCAAGGTGAAACCCACCTAAGCACACTTCCTCACATCCGCTACCTCTAATTCTCTTTCATAATTACAACACCCAAACCTGACTATCACACTATATAACCACTAATGTAACATATATGATTTAATACAACCATAACATCGAATGCAAAAACCGAACATATACAATAACCTTGATATGGAGAGCAACGCGTATTTCACAATACTCAATTATCACAAGTATGTAAAGTAGTTGGTCCTCTCATGGAACCCAATCTCAAATAGTTAGCTTTCCAGAATGTGGCAATCCGATCCCAAGTTATGACAGAATATGGAAACGAATCCAAAGTTATACTGGAACATGACAATCCTATCCAAGTTAGTTATGTCGGAAGGTGGAAAGTGATTCCAAACACACACCATAATCACAATTACAAGTATATCATCAAGATCATACATTTACACCATGATTTCATGGCAAGTATGATCCATGTATCTCATTTACAACAAGTGTGATTAATATTGCAACATTCATACATATACAAGTATCACAATGAAGCAATCACATGCATACATCACACAAACATAGAATCACAAATGTTACCTACATTGGTTCCTCGTCACACACCTCATGCAACCCTACTTCAATCATACTCAACCCGAATTCATCGTCTAAGGATTCATTCTAGGTTTTAAATCATAAATTATTCGGTGCACCAGGCCTAAACACAATTTCTGCTGTTGCTTTGAATATATTACACAATGAGTACAAATGTAACTACTCAATTCGTAAAACCTAGCCTACTTGGGTGCCAAGCCGTTTCACGGAGATTTTCACTTTGTTTCCTATTTTATGGGCTTTGTCACGGTGAATTTGGCAAAGAATCCATAAGACATTGGCAATATCACGCTAGAAACCTCTTTCCCCTTCTTTTCCAAGCTTAGAGAAGCTTTTCTAAGGTTTCTAGGGTGTTTTACAGCATATTTAGGTTTTTAGGAAGATGGAGAAAATAGGATTTCTCACAATTTACATTCTATCTCCCTGATCCGGCTCCGGGTCCAACTTATCCCGACCTGGAGCCACCACCCTAGAGGCAACAGGTTCGGGTCATTACATTTATGGATTATAACTGTAAATTAATTTTGTTCCTTTTGTTTTTAGATTACATTTCTATGAAATTAAAGTTGTTTTAGATTAAGATTTGAAATTTATGATTTCTTTACTCCATTTAACCATGATTTAGCAATAACTTCTAAAAAATTAAGTTCTTATTTTAAAGTGAGCTGGATTAAGGAAAAAGGAACAATTGATAGTTGAGTTATATTTTAATACATGGATAATGATAGTTTAGGTATAAAAGTGGATCAGGGAATAGGATTTGAATGTTGGTCGAATAGATAACCAAAGACAGTACAATCAGAACAAAAGCAGAGAGAAACTTGAGTGTTTCTTATTACTTCAGAAAACTGTTGGGTTTTATTTGCCCTGATTTCTTACCATGAATAAGTTTTACTTTGGGGAAAAAGTGTTAATATTTTACTAGTCCTTTTCTTGTAGGAAAGGTTTTAGGACTCTCACTCTCTCTCTCTCTCTCTCTTTCTCTCTCTCTCTCTCTCTCTCTATATATATATATATATATATATGTTTGTTTCTTCAAACCTTATTGCTAAGACTCCGTGCGGCACTCGACAACTTACTCACGAATCTTTCACGATCTTGTAAGCTCAACTAAGCCTTTAAGACTCAGAACTCTAAGAGAATATAAAGAAAGACTTAGAAAGGGAAAAAGAGAACTTTAGAAGAAGGCTTGTATTACTACTTTGCTTGATTGTTGGATAGATGATTTACAAATGAGAGGACCTCCTATTTATACTACATCCTAAGGGCCTAAGTGTAAATAAAATTTACTCTACAAGTCCTTCTAGTAACTACACTTTAGTCCATATTCTAGAGAATTCTACATTTTCTAGAATATGCTAAACTCTTCCAAAAAGATCTAAAGCATTCTAGGGATTTCTCTAGTCTTCTCCACAAAACTAGAAGGTTCTAGAGTTCTCTGCAAACCTCTTCAAGACTCTAGATCCTTCTCCCCCATTCGGACGTCAAATTTGGCTGGAATTGTGGCGGGACGTCACACTCTCCCCCACCTATTAATGCGAGGACCGCGTCGCATTGATGCTGTATTGGTTTCTGAGTTTTGTCGTGCGATCATCAATCCACGCACTCGATCAATTCCTTCGAGCAGCTTCCTCAGCGGTTTTCCGATCTCTCTCGACCCGATCTTTCAAACTTTCTCCTTCCTAGGAGGCAAGTGTTTCGGCGTCTTCTTTTTCATCACGACAACGTTCCCTCTTGGAATCTTCTTCGCGCACGGTGGCAAGGGCTTCTCAGCATCATTGTCTTCTCCCGAACTTGCAATGGTAGCTACAGATGTCATCCTCTTTCTCTTGTCGACCCTCTCGAGCTGCATGGCTGTAGTTGGACCTGTCCCTCCGTCTTTGGTGCCTTAACCATGGGAACCATACATGTTCCTGCATTCTCCAAGACTATAATTTGTTGGAGGTAAGGATCGATCACCGCGTGACACGCCTGGAAGAACTCCTGCACAAGAATTATATTAAAGAGATATAAATAAGCGACGGTGAAGTTGGTTTTTCCTTGCCACTCGCCTAGTGTGATGATTACTCCATGCGCGACTCCACTCACAAGAGTCGGTGGTGCATTGACCGTCCTAAGTTGGGCGTTACTTGGACTGTAACGCAGCCCAAACCTCGTTGTTGTCGTCTTGGACATTATGTTGACCTCTGCACCTGTGTCGACCAGCGCACGAGCATGTCCTCCATTGATCGTGATGTCGATGTATTGCGCGCTGCATGCCTTTGGCTTTGCATACCTTGGTTCCGCATGCCTTGTTCCCTCATGCCTCTGTTCCTCATGCCTCGGCTTCTCTTGCCTTGGCTTTGCATTCTTCGGCGGCTTCGGTGGTTGTATAGTGATAGCTCCGAATAGGCTTATCAAGCCCAACTGCTTAGTCTCCTCGACTTGATCTTGCTCATGTGCTTCCTTCTGTTTCCGCTCTCGCAGGATAGCACCAAGGTTCTTCAGTTCAGGGCACTTCGCATAACCATGCGGTCCACCGCATATGTAGCAACCATCTCCTTTGGAAACCTGTGTCTTCCTCACCGTGTTGCCATGTTATCCGTACTTCTTGCCGTTGGACTTGTAGGTATCATACCTCTGAGGCCGTTGCTCCTCGCATTGCCTCTTGGGTTGTGGCCGTTGCTCCTCGCATTTGCCACGATCTCCCCCACCATTATCATGACTACCTCTTACGTCGTCCCCTCCGGCACTGTAAGACTTCTCCTGCTTGAAGTCTGTCAAAGCTTCGGCCTGCGTGATGGCTTCATCAATCGTTTTGACCTGTCGGCGTTCCAACTCCATCCTGGCCCAACTTTGCAGCCCATCCATGAAGTGTAACAACATATCTTCATCTGTGAGGTTGGAAATCTGAAGCATAAGGGTGGTGAATTCTTGCACATACGCGCGTATGCTACCCGTTTGCTTCAACTCCCTAAACTTGCGCTTTGCCTCATAGATGACGTTGTTGGGGAAGAACGCCCTCTTGAACTCTTCGTGGAATTGCTCCCACGTGTCGATGGTGCACGTCCCCTTGTTGATGTTGGACTCTTTACGCCTCCACCATAGCATGTCCATCTCCGAAAGATACAACACGGCAGTGTTGATCTTGTTCTCATCACTTCTCACCCGACTACACTTGAAGTAATTCTCCAAGTGCCATAAGAAATTCTCCACCTCTTGCGCGTCGCGGATGCCTTTGAACATAGGTGGTTTGGGAGCCTCGACCCTGTCCCGGTCAGGTGATGCGGATCCTCCAACCTCTCCTCCTTCCTTGAGCACTTTCACTTCGGCCTTCAGCGTCTCGATCGTGCTATGAGCTTTCATAAGCCGACACTCCAAGGAAGTAATGGCCTCCTTCATCTCGAACTCGGCCCGCTGGCGTCCCTCCAACTCCTTCCGGATGTTGTCGTTCTCCTCAAGGGTGAAGTCATCAAGGGTCTTGAAATTGTTGTTCGACACGTTCATGCGCCGGCCTAAGATCTCGACGGCTTGTCTTGCCACTTCTACCCTTGCGACCCATTCTTCTCCGGCAGTGACGTCTATGGCATCTTCGCCTATTTCTTCGTCACCTGCCCCGACAGTCGAGGGTGGGTGAGATGTTAGCGCCTCGCTAGGTGTGATCTCGGGCTGCATTTCCTCGTTACCCTTTTGATGCTTCTTCCCCTTTCGGTTCTTCTTTCCTCCATCCATGCGGACGTTGGTGGTGCTAGAGCCGTTTATGTCTCATTCGTTAGTCATTCTCTTATGACCAACCTGCTCTGATACCACTTTGTCACGGACCTAGGAAATTTGCTAAGGCTCCGTGCGGCACTCGACAACTTACTCACGAATCTTTCACGATCTTGTAAGCTCAAGTAAGCCTTTAAGACTCGGAACGCTAAGAGAATGTAAAGAAAGACTTAGAAAGGGAAAAAGAGAACTTTAGAAGAAGGCTTGTATTACTACTTTGCTTGATTGTTGGACGGATGATTTAAAAATGAGAGTCCTCCTTCGTAGGAGGCAAGTGCCTCGGTGGCTTCTTTTTCATCACGACAGTGTTCCCTCTTGGAACCTTCTTCGCGCACGGTGGCAAGGGCTTCTCAGCACCATTGTCTTCTGCCGAACTTGAAATGGTAGCTGCAGATGTCATCCTCTTTCTCTTGTCGACCCTCTCGAGCTGCATGGCTGTCAGTCGGACCTGTCCCTCCGTCTTTGGTGCCTTAACCTTGGGAACCATACATGTTCCTCTATTCTCCAAGACTATAAGTTGTTGGAGGTGTGTGTGTGTGTGTGTGTGTGTGTGTGTGTGTGTGTGTATATATATATATATATATATATATATATATATATATATGTTTGTTTCTTCTAACCTTATTGGCATTCACAATGTAGTTCTAGGATTTTGTGAGTTGTGGTTATGGGAGAGAATTTTGCGTACCCCCTTGTATTTCGAATGAATTGGTTGAGGTTGTTTATCTCTATATTTTGTACTCTCATGATTATATAGTGTATTTCTCATCTCCTTTGTGTACGTAGGTCGATTGATCGAACCACGTTAAATCTTTATGTGTTTTGGTATATTTCTTGTTTGTCTTCTACTCATGATCTTCGAGGTGTTTTGTTAGCTTTCGCGTCACACCTGCTTATTTTTTGTCCTAACAAGTGATATTAGATCCACGAATCAATTATGGATCCAGGTTAGACATAGGTGTTCATCTTGGGCGGGTGTAGTTCTAGACACAAACCTTTTTGACAGTAATGAAGAATTTTGTTGAAGAAATTGTTTCAGAGAGGTTCTCTGTGTCGAAATGTAGATTTGATGATTCTGCTAGTTTAGAAAGAAAGGAGAAGAACACCACCGGAGGCAAGCGCTAGGTCAGAAAGGCGATAACTAAAAAATCTCCCCAAGTAGGAATCGAACCTACGGTTCATGGTCACTGTTCTCGCTGTCCCATCACTATATAGTGTGGTTGGCGACTTTGAAGGCTTATCCGCTACGAAGCACCCCGTTTGTTGATTATGCCCTTCTTGGTGATGATATCCTAATCACCGACAAGAAGGTGGCCAATCAGTACAGTAGGTTATTGGATAGACTCAGTGTTACCATTTCATTTGCTAAATCAATAGTATCTGAAAATGGCAGTCAACAAAGGTTTAGTGCTTCTCTTACACTTCACCTTCCCCCTAAAGGGTAGTTTTCATTCGAAATAGTGCTATTCAATTGGTCAATCCTTAGAACTCTGAATGGAGGTAGAAAGGCTTGGCCCCCATCGTCTAGTGGTTTAGGATATCTCTCTTTCAAGGAGAAATCGGGGATTCGAATTCCCCTGGGGGTAGGGTACTACGAAAGGAAATTGATCATGGATTACCAATAAGTTGAAAATTGATTCTTCCTGGGTCGATGCCCGAGCGGTTAATGGGGACGGACTGTGGAGAACATTATGGAGAAGAGATGCAAGATCCTAAATATTATGTGAAGAAGGTTGACAAATTTATTTTTTCTGATTTTCAGACCAAGAGAGAGATTTGTTTTGATTCCTTACCATAAAAAAGTTTTCTTTTTAGGAAAATTTATTAATATTTTACAAGTCATTTTCTTGTAGGAAAGGTTTTAGGACTCTATAAATATAGTTTTGTACCTTTTAACATATTTATTATTCACAATGTAGGCCTAGGGTTTTGAGAGTTCTGGTTATGGAGGAGAATTTTGCATACCTCCTTGTATTTCGAGTGAATTGGTTGACGTTGTTTCTCTCTATATTTTTTACTCTCATGTCTATATAGTGGATTGTTCATCTCCTTTGTGTTCGTAGGTCGATTGACCAAACCACGTTAAATCTTTGTGTTTTCGATATATTTTGTCAAGATATGACACCTTAGCCTAACTCAACTCTAAAAGCTAGATCATGCTGGGAGGTTTGTCCAAGTTCATATAAGGAGACCAAATTTACATCCCTATACAGATTTGAGACTTCTTAACACTCCCCGCACCCCCAGGCCTTAACTTGAGCGTGAACACTCTAAATAAGGTCCCAACATCAGTGAAATATAAATGGAGATACAATATAAAAATGTGACACCCGAGCCTAACTCAACCCCAAAGCTAGGTCATGAAGGGAGGTTTGTCCAAGTCTATATAAGGAGACTAAATTTTTAATGTCCTGTATTTAAGCAAGGACATATTAGTCTTTAGCCAAAGAAGAAAAAAAAAGAAATACAAGTGGGCCTTAGCCCATCTGAACGTATCTAGGGATACAAATTTAGATGAAGGGATTTTGGGAGTTAAAAATCTTTACACAACAACTCTTGAATTAAAAAAAAAAAGCCTTCCTGTCTTCTCGTTCTGTGAAGGAGCATGCAGATCAAGTTCATCACGAAAAAGAAAAAGAAGAAGTTGAACCTCTACTGTTATAAATATGGATTTCAAGGTACTTTATTTCAGTTCATTGACATGAGTATAATGTATTATCACGGGTTAGGTTAATGTGACATTGATAATTCGAATATGAGTTTCAATTGATTTTGATATGAGAATACCCATGGACAAATGAAGATTTTTATTCTACTAACGCTAAGATACTCCTAATCTCACTGTTGAATTACTTTGTGCTGCTTAAATTGAGTTGGTGTTTAAGTATAGTGGGCTGCAATGAACACAAACTTTTATAGTGAATTAGTTAGTGAAAGTTTCAAACAGAAATATTTGAATTATGACTCTTTGTTGCTGAAAATTGATTGACTGACAAACTAAATGACAAATATGAGGTGGCAAATGAATAAATATGCATTGGCGAGTGAGGGGTGAACCGTAACCTTGGGTATTGTGTATAGTAAATTAGATCATGATATCTCTAACAAGGAGATTTAACATGATATTTATATGATGTGAATATAGGTTGATCGAATGAAAGTCGTACAGATTACTTGAGGTGACAAGATTGGAATCTCAAAACAAGTATTGTGAGTAGTAATCTTACCACAATTGATGCTTTATAATTTGCATGATTTCACATGGTTTAGTAAATGTGTTACTGAATGTTTTGAACTTGCATGTGGGACAAGTCTTTTACTAGATATGATACTGAAAAGATTATTTGGGATGATCTCATTCTTACAAAATATGGTTACTATTATTGTAAAGGTTTTACACTTATTTAAGAAATAGTATTTTGACAGGTGATTGTTGAACCATGAAATGATATGATTTGATAAGATTTAAATGCTCTGTTTGATTTTGAAATGCTTTTACTGATTACAAGAAGAATATAAATAGGAGTAGACCTTAATGAATCCCGTAGCTAACGGCGAATCGTTAGACCTGGTGCACCTTGTAATTACCGATTACTGATAAATCCCTTGCTAGTAGAAAGATAAAACTAGTATATCATTACAGATATCCCTCGAGTAGGGATCTACTGATATAAAAAGTTAACTCCTTTATGAGGAGTTCATGTTATTGGTTACTTCTTAAAGAGAAGGTCACTCTGATTACATGATTCATCCTTGGAAACCTCCCAGATATAAGATATGATATAAATGAAAGTGAATTTCTGAGGTTACCCATAGTCATTTCTTCTATTAGAAGTTATGATTATTCTTTCGTATTGTAAACTGGTGTCTAGTATAAGACTTATGTTTTGGAGTTGGAATTAGTATTTTTTACTCTTTAAATAGCTTATTGATGAATAAGGTGGGAAAATGATGAGATTGGTTGGCTGCGTTTATTGATTTTTATCACATGTAATTTCAGGATAGGCCCAAAAACAGAGGAAACTCTATTCGATTTTCTGTAGAGTTCTAGTTAAGGCTTGCTTTGGAACTCTTCTCCTTAGCGTCGGTCACGATTCTAAATTGGGTTGTGCCAAAATTTTCATCCCTCTACGGATATGGGACTTCTTAACATATTTCTGATTTATTTTCTTACTCGTGATCTTTCGAGGATTATTTTGCTAGCTTCCGCGTTACACCTGCTTATTTTTTGTCCTAACAAAAACTAACGTACAAGACTTAAAATATTATTTGGAAAACAACAATCTAAGAGAGCACTATCCCATGACCTACTAATATTTTGAGTAACTTCAACTAAATTAGGACTCCTAATACTAGTAATCTGAATACGTAAGAGACTCCTAAAAATATTGACAATAACTTAATGACTTTTGAAGTCAACTAACACTTCCCTTTTGATTAAAAATCACACACTCCCAACTGCGGCCTGAAAAATTCATTCTTAGCCTAAGGAAGAGACTTCATAAATATATTTGTTGCTTGCTCGTTTGTGCCGCAAATTTCAGGAGTATTATTCCATTAGCTACCAATGTCCGTATGAAGTGATATTTCATAACCATGTGCTTGCTTCTCCCATAAAAATATGGACTCTTAGCCATAGCAATTGTTGATATTAGGAAAAATTTTAGTAGACTCTTTTTGCTCGTAACTAAAATCTGCAAGTAGTTTTTGTAGACATAAAGCTTGTAGTGCTACTAAACTTGTTGTTGTATACTCCTCCTTAGAAGTTGACATAGTTATAGCCTACTGCTTCTTTGAACTCCATGTCACTACTTCAAAACCAAAGCTAAAACAACTACCAAAAGTGCTTTTTCGGTCGTCCAAGAAGCCTTCATAATCAATATTAAAAATAAACAACCATCACCTACTTAAGAGAATTCCTTCCAAAATATTTCCTAATCACAATTCAATCACCAACAATTACCTTCCATATGATAACACCAAACAAACATGATAATTTCAATATAACTAATCAAGTTTATCATCAACCTAAACCACAACTAACTATACATTCAACTATCCACCGTACGAAGGTCTATGCATGAAATCTCCCGATAATCTACTAGATATTATAAAAGTAAGTATAGGTGTAACTACTCAGTTAAGAAAAACCCAGCTTACATGGACGCCAAGCACTTGTTGAACAATCATAGGCTTCTGGACTTCTGGCTCTGTAGGGGGGGGGGATTCTGATGAGGGTAAATAAAAAATCATTTACCTCTCCTATGCAGTGAAATCTCTCCCCTCCATTGTTCTCGAGCTTAGAGTGACTTAAGAGCATTTTTGGAGTAACCCTCCATATTTTTCTTCTTCCCAAATTTGGAAGGAAAATAAAATACATCGTTTTATCTAGGGTCTGATCCATCAACCTGCTATAGCTTCCACGCAGGAACTATAGCGCATTGTCTTAGCGGGAGATGTCCCATTATGGCGGGCTGATGTCAGCCTATATCAAATCAAATATACGCAATTTCATGTGTTCCTCAAGTTTTAATTTGGCATCAAATTTTTTAAAATTTTGAGATTCCACAAGAGGTGCCTTTTGAATAACCACGGATCAAGTCGTTAGATCCCATAGAGGGTTAGTGTGGGTGTCACTAAGGACAGGGTAGGACCGTGAGAAAAACTCACCTCACTCTCTTTCAAATATTTATTCCTCTTTTTTTTCATGCTTGTTGTGCGGAATTCGAGATAATACGAGAAAATATAAATGCGAAAAACAAGACAACAGATTTACGTGGTTCACCAATAAATTGGCTACGTCCACGGGGAAGAGGGGGAGCAGTTTTATAATGGTGAGGCAAGAACAGAATACAGAATAGGGTTTGCCATAGCGTTTATATATAGTGCTAAGCTACGCCCTAACAAGCTTAGGCCCAGAATACAGAATTGACAGATAATTAAGGGCCCAATACAACAACATTGTATACCGTC
>NC_028643.1:14963195-14970601 GCF_001406875.1 Solanum pennellii | reverse complement strand
GCTACACAGGCGTCCACTGACACTACCCCGGTCGAGTCTATCCCGGGTAGTAGCCCAGCCCCGAGCTCCTCTCGCACAGCCCCTCTACCGTTACCGGCCCCGCTTGCTAGGGTCTAAAAACTGGAGGCACAAATGGCCACCCTTCTGCATCATATCCAGCCGTGGATGCAGAAGTCTATTACTGAGTCTGAAGCGCGTATGCTGATCTTTTGGGTTCGTTTCATTTTTGGATAAGTTCTTCCCCTGGAAGAAGAACAATATGAAAAATAAATTACAAAGTAAACGTAATTGTAAATTACAAACTCATAGTCTATATTGCAATACCTTTTCTTCTTTCATTAGTTTGTATTGTACTTCCAAATTATCATCTGGAATCCAAAGCTTTGATATTGTAAAATTCTCAAGACCTTCTTTCAAATTATAGTGATTTAATCTCAGTTTAAAAACAAATTCTTTTCCGCAATGGCTTTGGACTCGGACAGGCACATCATTGTTAGCTGTAGTAAGCTTGTTGAATAACTTGTGAGCTAATGTATCAAGGAGTTTCTCAGCCACCGCATTAAATAAGATAAAAGTAGTGTCTCCGGTCCTATCTGTCACTTTTTGGTGTATCTTGTACCTATGTTTACATAATAAGTTAGATTCATTCACAACATATACAACCTAATTCACAGTGCTTCATAAATGGTTACCTGACCAAAGGAAATTTGCAATCTTTATTGCAATTGTGGCATCGATAAATACTATTTGTTGGTTCAATCTTCTTCGAGCACACATTGCATGAAATGTAGTAACAACATAAATAGTTATGTATTTCTATTACCTTGCTCTTCACCGTAACAATGTATTCCTGCAATTTTAATTATATATCATGAAATGGTGTAATGATCATGTTTAAATGGTAAACCAATAATATGAGAAGCCTAATAAGAAAAGAACCTGTAGTTCAGAGCTCCACTCAGCCTCCAACAACTCCTTAATGTCCATACGGTTCAAAAACATCTCTTCCTTACGAGGAAGACTGTTAACATTAGAGCTTTTTATAATTTGAACTACTGTAGACATGGTGGAAAATTTTGGAGCCAAAGATCTTATGTAATCTATATCAAGATTCACATATATTTTGCTTGCATAGGTGGTGGAGAAGCTAACCTCACCTATTATCAATGTATGGGTTAAAAATGAAAGCATGTCATTTCTTCAAAACGCTTGGAGTTAAATTGCTAGTAAGTACAACTAAATCGGTAACAATCACCACGAAATTCCTTCACTGTTGTAGAAGTCACTATCACTATATATGGGCAAGCATCATTGTTATACAAATAAGCACGTAGTTGTAGGCTTCACAATGGTTCTAAGCAGAGAACTTTCATCAAAGACAACGTTCCTGCTCATAATAACCCTCTTTTCTGCTGGAGACCAGATTCTGAAACCTTTCACTCCATCTCCGTAGCCCACAAATACTCCTTTTTTAGCTCTTGGTTCTAACTTACCTTCACTGACGTGATAGTAAGCCGTACAACCAAAAGCTTTCAGATTTGAATAATCAGCAGCTTTTCCTGACCACATCTCCATAGGTGTCTTGCACTGTATGCCTGTATGTGGTCCGCGGTTAATCAAGTAGCAAGCTGTACTAACCGCTTCTGCCCAGAATCTTCTATCTAGCCCAGCATTAGAGAGCATGCACCTTGCTCTCTCCAGAAGTGTTTGATTCATCCGCTCAGCTACACCGTTCTGCTGTGGTGTATTTCTGACTGTACGATGTCGAGCAATCCCTTCATCCTTACAGAATTGATCAAATTCAGACCAGCAGAATTCCAGCCCATTATCAGTTCGCAACCTCTTGATCTTCTTCCCTGTTTGATTTTCCATCAAAATTTTCCACTCCTTGAACTTCTGGAAAGCTTCACTTTTATGCTTCATCATGTACACCCAAGTCATCCTTGAGTAGTCATCAATAATGGACACAAAAAATCTGCAGCCTCCCAAAGACTCAACACGGCATGGACCCCAGCAATCAGAATGGATATAATCAAGAGTGCCTTTTGTTCTGTGAATGGCCTTTGGAAACTTGTTGCGATGTAGTTTTCCAAAGACACAATGTTCACAAAACTCTAGGCTTTTAACCTTATGACCAGCAAGAAGATCCTCCTTTGACAGAATTTGCATCCCTCTTTCACCCATATGACCAAGTCTCATGTGCCATAACTTAGTCATATCCTCCTGGTGAACTTCTGACGATGCAACATGGGCTGAACCTGTAACCGTGGAACCTTGTAGAAAATACAAAGTACCACGCATGACACCTTTCAGAATCAGATTTGAACCCTTCCAGACCCGCAAGACTCCATCTTTTCCCGACCAGCTGAATCCCTTGCTGTCCAAAGAACTGAGAGATATCAGATTTTTCGTCATCAATGGAACGTGCCTGACCTCGTTCAATGTGCAGAAGCTACCGTCATGTGTCCTTATCTTGATCGAGCCTGTCCCAACCACCTTGCAGACAGAACTGTTGGCCATCGAGATGCTGCCTCCGTCTATCTGCTCATAAGTCGTGAACCACTCTCTCCTAGGACAGATGTGATAGGATGCCCCAGAATCGAGAACCCACACATCTGAATGATGAGTGTGCTCATCCGCAACTAGGGCAATGTCTTCTTCAGAATTGGTGTCTTCTTCAGCAACAGCAGCAGAAACTGATTGTTTTTCCGATTGCTTCTTCTTCTTCGGACAATCAAATTTCCAATGTCCCTTCTCCTTGCAGTAATTACAAACATCATCTGGCTTTGCACCCTTCGACATCGGCTTATTTTTCTTTCCGCCGTTTTTCCTTCCCTTTCCGCTACTGGTGAACAGACCGGAAGGCTGTATGTCCGTACTTGTGCCGTTAGCCTTATGCCGTAATTCCCTGCTATGAAGGGCCGATCTGACTTCTTCCAGCGACACAGTATCTTTCCCAACAATGAACGATTGAACAAAATTCTCAAACGACATTGGGAGAGATACTAACAGAATTAGGGCAGCATCTTCATCCTCGATCTTCACATCGATATTACGCAATTCTAATAACAAAGTATTCAATTGCTCTAAATGTTCCCTGAGTTGTGTACCTTCAGCCATTCGTAAACCGAATAGACGTTGTTTCAGAAGCAGCTTGTTGGTTAGAGATTTTGTCATGTACAAACTCTCCAGCTTCAACCACAGACCAGCAGCAGTCTCTTCATCCGAGACTTCCGTGATGACGTCATCCGCGAGACACAGCATGATCGTCGAATGCGCCTTTTCCTCCAGAATCGCCATCTCAGGAGTAACGACGGCGTTCTTGTCTTTCGACAACGGCGCCCAGAAACCTTGCTGTTTCAACAAAGCCCGCATCTTGATCTGCCATAAACTGAAACTGTTCCTCCCTGTGAATTTGTCGATTTTCACGTTCAAAGCAGACATCTCGAATCATCCAAAAAACACCGATTAATCGAGAGGCTCTGATACCAATTTGTTATGCAGAATTTGAGATAATACGAGAAAATATAAACGCGAAAAATAAGACAACAAATTTACGTGGTTCACCAATAAATTGGCTACGTCCACGGGGAAGAGGGGGAGCAGTTTTATAATGGTGAGGCAAGAACAGAATACAGAATAGGGTTTGCCATAGCTTCTATATATAGTGCTAAGCTATGCCCTAACAGGCTTGGGCCCAGAATACAGAATTGACAGATAATTAAGGGCCCAATACAACAACATTGTATACCGTCGGGCCGGGGGCGACTCCGCCCCCCCGGACCCCCAGGCCAGGGGGCGCGTCGCCCCCCTGGACCCCCCGACTCGCTGACCGGGCAGCGAGACCCCCGTTCTTTCTGCTGTAACGGGTCCGATTCAAGACATTCAACAATGCTCAAACTCAAATCTTCTACCAGTATCTGTAAACATCCTAATTTCTAGTGACCCAATGTCACCACAAGTGTGTACCAAACTTATTAATAATTCAAGACAAAAAACAAAATCACGAAAGATTAAAATATCCAACAACAAATCTTACACATTCAGTAAAGTTAAAACCTAATTTTATTTAATCAACTTAACAATTTTATTTGATTGGTTACCCTGCATGTTTGACTCTTAAATTATATCATTGTAATAATATTATGAAAAATAAATATATCTTTGTAATTAATGAAGTTGTATGGTTACTATTGTGTAATTAGGCTTTCCAAACATACCCTAAATCTTATTTCGTGGCAGAAAAGAGAGGAAGGTAAATGTTGCAGCTTTGAAAATTAATAATCTAACAAGTTTTGGAAATTTTAGCATTAATGACATAGTGTTGATTGAGGAGAAGCGTTATGGAGTTAATGATAAATTAAAAGATTCAAGACAAACCCTAATTATAATCTAATGGTTTCATGTTAAACAAAGTACCTGAAGTGCAAGCTCAGGATGTAATCACATAATTTTTCATATTTGGTTCAATTTTAAAATATTTTCTTTAGAAACACAAGTTTCTTTTTTAAAAAAAACGACTTCCCGAGGGAAACAAGTTCCACAAGTGGTAGTGTGATTCTCCACTTCTTCCTATCCTTCAACGCACCCCTCCCTGCTTCTATAGTGTTTGCCTAGATTATATGTCACTAATTTGCCAAATACTTCATTCAGCTACTCCTTCAACAGTAGTTGTTCGAGTGTTGTCTTCTTTTGATGTCCTGTCAATTAATGTTGTACAAGAACATTACATATCATCAAAAATAAATCATCACTTCATGTGTTGTATAAATTATCTAGAGTATATTTGTAATGGATTACTATATTATACATGAACGATAAGATTTGGATCTGAACTCTTCAATTATTTTCCATTTCACCCAAGGAAGGTACTGCAGAGACTTGCAAGACTTAAGTTGAAAAATAACTTGTAAACCAAGTAAAAATTGCTTTTAAAAAAATCTCAAAAAATTAGTGCATGGAAACAAATTATCAATAGGTATCTCAATATATAAAATTCCAAAAGGAGTTTGTTCTCAAAATTCAAATAAAATCAAGACCTAAATAGCTGTCTGAAATGCCCTCATATGACGTGGAGATGTTTCATACAACCATTTTGGTCTGATTTTACTTATTTGTGTTTGGATTTTGAGAATACTTTTGGAATTTGATATATCTAGAAATTTATTGATGATTTGAATCCATGCACTTACCTATTTTCTTTACTTAGCATATTTTACTCGGTTTACATATTATTTTTCTTCTATTAAAGTCTTGTTTGAGCGACACTTTTCTTGGTTGAAAGAAGAATAATTGAAGATCATAGATCTAAAACTTATTGTTTCCATATAACGTAATTATCCATTCCAAATGCTCTCTAGATTATTTATGTATTATATGAAGTGATGGTCCTTTTTTATTACTAAAGCATTAAGTGATAATATCATGTCATAATATGTAACTTGCTGGAAAGTAGTAACATGAATATAAGTGTACCACATTGTTTTTGTCTTCACTTGAATGCATCATCTATGCAATTTCTATTAGAAATCTGGAAAATCAAAAAACATAATAAAGTAAAAGTGTTTCATCAATTTCATATTCAACCCTATGCAAAAAAAATTATTTAACTCAATGTGTGTTTACATAAAATATTTTTTAAAAAAAAAGGCACCTAGGTGTTATACTTAGAGGTATGAAATGAGTGCTTCATGCATATGTTTGAGGTTTGAAAAACAAAATCATCTAATGCCAGTAAACATGAACAATATGTAGACAACATCAAAATTACCCCATCAATAAAAATAAATAATCCATCAAAATATTATTTTATTTTTAAAAAAAGAGAAGCAAAATTCTCGGGAAAAAAAATCATTCAATTTAGTCAATTGAAATTTCTCCAACAACGAAACGTGTTATAAAAACATATCATGAATGTTGAGAAGAAAAAAAAGTAAAACAATCTATGTTTAAGAAGAGTTTATCAAAAGAATTTTTCACATATATGTGTAAGTATTGTAAAGACAAGGGGGAAAAGAGTTAATTCATCATATATACATTTGCAACAAGTAAATAGGGTTTTTTAAAACTTGAATCTGTTAGAATAAACTATAAACACTACTATTAATACTTCATTAGATTATGAACACAAATATAATATAGTTAAATACATGAAAAGATCATGTTTACCTTTAATATTTGGCATATCAATGAACAACCAAAAGGCGAGCTAGGCTAGATCTGCTTTTCTTTAGCTTATGACGGCTGACACCGTATGAAAATGCATTTTAGGTTAAGCGAAAAGAGGAGATCTAAATTTGTATTTATAGGCTTAAAAGTTATGACCTAGTGGCTCCAATCATGGGCTGACTAGTCTTCAACGGGTCTACATTATTATGTTAAGTCCACAATAGGCTTATAACATCAAATGAATATAGGCCCATATGAAATCCACGCAAATACATGATATGTGTCTAAAACCTAATAATAAGATAATGCTAACTTTTTTCCACTTGGACAACATTAACTCAAGGCCAAAGTCATATGCAGCCACTCAAAATTGTCCCGATTATTCATTTAGACACCTCAATTGGACGTACTACCTATTGAACACTTCAACCATTCTGAATTTGAACCATTTGAACATTTTTTTGAGAATAAACAAAAAATAGAGGATGTGTGAAATACACTCGCGCTGACATGTCAATTTGACCAATTAAATAATGACATGTGTTATTTTTTAATCCAAAAAATTATTTAAACTTATATTATAAAGTAAAAAAAAATTATTTTAAAGTAAAAAAAAATGAAAAAAAAAAGTAAAACTTAAACACCCACTTCCCTGCGTTCAAGTGAAATCCAAAACATACATTTCCCTCTAACTCCATTAATGGCGACCCTCCCTTCCCTGTACAGTTCCATCTTTAACCCGACAAAAATTTTTTCATCAGTTTTTTTATTAATTATAACTTTTTACTTCATCTCGTTTTTTAGGTAGAGAAAGATGGGGAAAAAAATCTCTCCGAAAAATTTAAGAATGAAACAAAATGCTAAGAATTTTGAAACCATTAGAATGGTGGGGGAAGAAGATAACCACTGATGCTAAGAATTTTGAAATCATTAGAATGGTGGGGGAAGAAGATAACCACTGGTGCATGGGTATGGGGGTTGGGGTGGGGTGGGGTGGGGTTGATAGAAATAGGGAAGAAGAAGACAATTGTTCTTCTTCTTTTTTGTTAATTAAGAAATAAAAAAGAAAAATATTATTTTAATAAATTAACGCGCTCAAGGAAAGTGAATTACACGTTTTTTGCCATGTCAGCATTTTGTGTCTAATAGGAATGACTTTTGAACAAATAAAGTGTTCAATTGGCACAAGGATTAGTTGAGGTGTCTAAATAAATTATGCGGACAACTTTGAGTGGCTG
>NC_028643.1:14940695-14958195 GCF_001406875.1 Solanum pennellii | reverse complement strand
GTGGTTGAATCATATGTCATGGTAAGTAAAGATTTATTAATCATAATAATTTCATCATTTGTAATGACTGGTTGGGTCATCCCGGTTATAATATGATGCGCAAAATTATTGAGAATTCACATGGGATACTTTGAAGAATCAGAAAATTCTTCAATTTAAGAAATTCTCTTGTGTTGCTTGTTCCCAAGGGGAACTAATTATTAAACCATCAGCAACTAAGGTTGGGATTGAATCCTCTATATTTCTGGAACATATACATGGTGATATATGTGGACCAATTCACCCTTCATGTGGACCATTTAAATATTATATGGTCTTGATAGATGCATCTACAAGATGGTCACATGTGTGCTTATTATCAACTCGCAACATGGCTTTTGCGAAATAGTTGGCTCAAATTAAAAGGTTAAGAGCACAATTTCCAGATTATACTATAAAGACAATTCGTCTTGATAATACTGGTGAATTTACATCTCAATCCTTTAATGATTATTGTATGTCCATTGGAATAACAGTTGAACGTCTAGTTGCTCATATTCATACCCAAAATGGTCTAGCAGAATCATTAATTAAATATTTTTAGTTGATAGCTAGACCATTACTAATGAGGACAAAACTTCCTCTTTCGATATGAGGGCATGCTATTTTGCATACAGTAACACTTGTGCGCATAAGGCCAACCAATTTTCATGATTTCTCCCACTACAGTTGGCTTTTAAAAAAGAGCCAAATATTTCTCACCTTAAATTTTTTGAATGTGCGTTATATGTTCCAATTGCTCCACCATAGTGCAGAAAAATGGGTCCCCAAAGAAGGTTGAGAATATATATTGGTTATGAATCTCCTTCTATTATAAAATATTTGAAACTCATTACTGGAGATTTATTTACAGCAAGATTTGTTGATTGTCATTTTGATGAATCTGAATACCCAACATTATGGGAGAAACATAAGAAATTGGAAAATGAGAGATTAAAATGCAGTATCACTATCTCATTTAGATCCTTGAACAAATCAATGTGAACAAGAGGTTCAAAAGATGATTTATTTGTAAAATATTGCAAATCAACTGCCACATGCATTTAAACCTTTCAAGGGTTACTAAATCTCATGTTTCAGCTGCAAATGCTCTAGTAAGAGTTGATATTCCGATAGAACAAACTGGTAATGCAAATGAGTCTAGACCACGTCTGAAACGTGATAGACCAATTGGTTCTAAGGATAAAAATCCTCGAAAAATAAAAGGAGAAAATAATGATAATATAAAAGCGAGTGCTCGAGGAGAGCCTCAAGACATAACAAATGATGAGACACCGAAAATGTTGAGATATCTAAAATAATGAAAATGAAGAGATCTCAATAAGTTATGTCTCGACTAGAAAAAAAAAGGAACTGAAATGATGTTGTAATTGATAACATTTTTGCTTATAATGTTGCTGCTAAAATAATGCAACAAGATGAGAATCATGAATCAAAATCTGTCGATAAATATAGACAGAGAAATGATTGGCAAAATGGAAGGACGCAATTCGAGCAGAGTTAACTTCACTTGAAAAACGTGAATTTTTTGGATCAATAATTCAACACCTGAAGGTGTCAAGTCAGTGGGGTACAAATGAGTTTTTTGTAGGAAAACAAAATGAAAAAGTTGAAATCGTAAGATATTAAACACGACTTGTGGCTCAGAGATTTTCGCAAAGGCCTGATATTGACTATGTAGAAACATATTCTCCGGTGGTAGATGCAATTAACTCTCGGTATTTAATGAACTTGGTAGTTCATGAAAATCTTGAAATGCACCTAATGGACGTGGTCACTGCCTATTTATATGGCTCATTGGACGATGATATTTTTATGAGAATTCTTGAAGGATTTAATGTTCCTGGAGAATACAATGGTTCTCGAGAAACTTGTTTAATAAAGATTCAGAAATCCTTATACGGATTAAAACAATCAGGGCGAATGTGGTATAATCGCCTTAGCGAATATTTGTTGAAAGAATGATTTAAAAATGATCCAATTTGTCCTTATGTCTTCAAGAAAAGGTCTGGATCTGAATTTGTCATAATAGTTGTATATGTTGATGATTTGAATATCGTTGGTACTCTTGATGAGCTTTCAAAGACATTAAAATGTCTGAAAATGAATTTGAAATGAAAAATCTCAAAAAGACAAAATTTCATCTTGGACTACAAATTGAATATTTTGCAAATGAGATATTTGTTCATCAATCAACATATACTGAGAATATATTAAAGAGATTTTACATGGATAAAGTACATCCATTGAGTAGTCCTATGATTGTGAAATCTCTTGATATTAATAAAGATCCATTTCGACCTCATGAAAATGAAGGTGAACTTGTTGGTGATGAATTATCATATCTTAGTGCAATTGGTGCATTAATGTATCTTGCTAATAATTGTAGACTTGATATAGCTTTCTCGGTAAGTTTGTTAGCAAGGTTAAGTTCTTCTCCAACACGAAGCCACTGAAATAAAATTAAGCATATATTCATATAACTCCGAGGGGCTATTGACATGTGATTGTTTACTCAAATGAATCCAATTCACAATTGATTGGTTATGCAGATGCAGGATATTTGTTTGATCCCTATAAAGGTCAATCATGGACAGACTATTTATTCACATGTGATGGTATAACTATATCATGGCGTTCAACAAAACAAACTATGGTTGTCACTTCTTCAAATCACGCAGAGTTAATAACCATTCATGAAGCAAGTCGAGAATGCATTTGGTTGAGATCAATAACTCAACACATTCAATAAACATGTGGTCTTTCTTTGAAAAGAGATGTTCCAACAATATTGTATGACGATAATGTTACATGTATAGCTCAACTGAAAGGGGGAATACATTAAAAGAGATAGAACAAAACACATTTCACCAAAACTCTTTTTCACTCATTATCTTCAAAAGAAGGGTGATATAGATGTTCAACGAGTTCGCTCAAGTGATAATTTAGCAGATATGTTTACTAAGGCATTGCCAACTTCAACCTTTGAGAAATTGAGATACAAAATTGAAATGCGTCGTCTTCGAGATATTAAATGATGTTTTCATCGCGGGGAGTAAATATGTGCATCACTCTTTTTTCCTTCATCAAGATTTTTATCCCACTGGATTTTTTCTTGATAAGGTTTTTAACGAGGCAACAAACAATGCGTATTAAGAATAACTATGTACACTTTCTTTTATTCTTTTAGATTTTATTTTGTACATGGACATTTAAGGGGGAGTGTTATAAATAATGAAATGTGGATGTTATGCATCAAATCCACACTTCATAACTTTAAAATATTTAAGTATGACTTTAAGGGATTTAATTATGACTTTAAAGATCTCTTTCATGACTTTGAAGGATTAGGGATATACTTACTTTCTATATATAGTCTTTGTATATGTAGATGCAAATGCATTAGAATATTGAAAGATTGAAAGAAAAATATTACTATTCTTTCTCTTTATTTCTTTGTTATCAAATTTCTTATACTTAATTTTATGACAGAAAATAAGTTTTGAGGTTTGAAGGTCAATTTTGACTGTATAGATATGACTAGACAGTCAGGCGTAGAAGCATATAGTCTAGGGGTATATGTGACAATTGTTATGCTTTTCCATGTAGACTAGATACAATTCTAATTTGATTTGGATAAATCAAGTTAAGAACATTGAAAGACAATAAAAACTACATATAATGAAGTTAGGATTTAAGACAAAAAAGTTCACACGTTCAATTGAATAAATTGATGTACTTTGACGTGTTATTAATAGTTAGTGAAATTTAATTATATTTAGTTGGATTTAAATAAAATACTTAGGGTTTAAATTAAATAAATTTGTCTTTGAACTTTGCAGATGATTAAGATTTGTTATTAAATTACTTTATTCGTGTTTCAGAAGTAATATATTCTTCTATGGAAATAAGGTTTATTTTGAATGATCCAAACGTTACTATTATAAAAAAATAAAAATAAAAAGATGAAAAGCTTTAGCCCATTTTGAATTATCCGAACATCACTATTATAACGGGAATTTCTTCATTCACATTAACATTCACCATGGCCTACACTAAAGTTGAACCCTTCTCCCATTTTGCTTTTCTTAGTAATTTATTTTGGTATAAAAGTTAAAATGTTATGAACCTTCTTATCAAAGTAGGGTCACTTTACAATTTATTCCTAACGAGTCTTTGTCTAATATTCAGAAATAGTCTTTCTATCTTTTACAATAGTATTGATAAGATACAATAGCTCATAGTTAGTTAAAGTGTGACAAGTCTTTGTTTATTCAGGCCCGAAAAAGACCAAGTGTTCCATAAATTACAAAATAGGGGACTTGACTTTGTTTGAAATTAATGCATATAACAAGTAGTGATCACTCCTTTTTTTCCTCCTCATATTCACAACAACAAAAAAAACGGATACCAAAGAATACTACAAAAAAATTCATTTGATTTTGATCTGTCTATTAGTACTGATCATGCATCAAAGCTTTACTTTTGGATCAATGTCAAGAGGGAATAATATAAAAAATTTGTGCATAATAAAGGAGAGGGAAGCTCTTCTCGAGTTAAAACGAGGTCTCGTAGATGAATATAATCTGCTTTCTTCATGGAGAAATGAAGAAAATAATGAGGAATGTTGTTCTTGGAGGGGTCTGGAATGCACTAATACAACTGGCTGTCTGGCCACATACTCGTCCTTAATCTTCATATAGTATTTGAAATACTTAGTTAGATCTTAGTTCCAATAATTTTTGAGGCGACGGGCCAATACCAAAATTTATTGGATATTTCAAATGATTAGAGTACTTAAATCTCACATCTAGATACAGAGTTTTTACTGGTCTAATTCCTCTGCAGCTCCGAAATATTACTCCTTAAGGACACTTGATCTTTGTGGCAATTATTTAACGGTCAATAGCCTTGAGTAGCTTTCTCATCCAGCGCATTTGGAGTAATTAGTGTTAGGACCGTAAATAAGTAGGTGTAAATGCGGAAGCTAGCAAAGCAAACCTCGAAAGACCACGAGTAAGAAGACAACGAGAAATATACCAAAAGACACAGAGATTTAACGTGGTTTCGTCAATCCACCTACGTCCACAAAGGAGATGAGCAATCCACTATAAATATGAGAGTACAAAATACAGATAGAAACAACCTCAACCAATTCACTCAGAATACATGGGAGGTTTACACAAGTGATAACGTATCAAGCTTGTGACCCACAAATTCTCTCTCTAAACCAAAACTCTCAAAGCCCTTAAGACTACACTGTGAATGTTGATTAAGTTAGAAGGAACATTCCTCTATTTATAGAGTCCTAAACCTTTTCCTACAAAAAAAGGATTAGTCAATCCAAAACTTTTTCCTAAAAGGAAAACCTATTTATGGTAAGAAATTTAGGGCAAATAAAACCTAACAAATCTCCCCCTTGGCCTGAATTTCGGACAAAATAAATTTGTCTACCTTCTTTACTTAATCTCCAACAACTTGCTTCTCCTCTGCAAAATTTATGTCTCAACACAGAGAACCTCTCTGAAATAATTTCTCCAACAAAATTTTCATTACTGTCAAAAAGGTTGCGGCTAGAACTACACCCGTCAAGATGAACACCTTCTTTTAACCTTGTTCAATCATCGATTATCGAACCACTAAATCTGACTCAATCATTGAATCTGGCTCTGATACCACTTGTTAGGACCGTAAATAAGTAGGTGTAAATGTGGAAGCTAGCAAAGCAAACCTCGAAAGACAACGAGTAAGAAGACAACGAGAAATATACCAAAAGACACAGAGATTTAATGTGGTTCGGTCAATCGACCTACGTCCACAAAGGAGATGAGCAATCCACTATAAATATTAGAGTACAAAATACAGAGAGAAACAACCTCAACCAATTCACTCAGAATACATGGGAGGTTTACACAAGTGATAACGTATCAAGCTTGTGACCCACAAATTCTCCCTCTAAACCAAAACTCTCAAAGCCCTTAAGACTACATTGTGAATGCTGATTAAGTTAGAAGGAACATTCCTCTATTTATAGAGTCCTAAACCTTTTCCTACAAGAAAAGGATTAGTCAATCCAAAACTTTTTCCTAAAAGGAAAACCTATTTATGGTAAGAAATTTAGGGCAAATAAAACCTAAAAATTAGATCTAAGTTTATCCGATGTGCAAGCTAAAAACTGGTTGCAAGAGATAAGTAAGTTCCCCAATTTGAGGGAATTGCATTTGAGTGGTTGTCAACTTCCCAATAAATCGTTCCTTCATCACTTATCTTAGCTAATATTTCCTCCTCTCGTCTTTCCATCATGGATATCTCCTCTAATAGATATTCGTCCCCTGCAATAAATAGTTGGTTATTTAACTTCTCTAGTCTAGATCTTTTGAGCAAGGATTTAGGCAAAATTGGTAGTGGCTTTGGGTATTTGAAATGTTTGGAACATCTTAATGTATTTAGTAGTGGTATTCAAGGAGGGACACCAAGGTCTTTAGGGAATTTAAGTTGTTCACACTCTATTGATGCTAGTTACAATTACTTATTAAGTCAACTATTTTCTGAATTGCTTGATTATCTTATCAGGGAGTCATAGATCACTTGAATTTTTGTCCTTTGAGGGAAATGCACTCACTGGTTCATTTTTATCCTTGAAGGAATTGAGGCTACGAGAGAACTCGCTGAATGGCATTTTCCATGAAAGCTTTAGACAAATCTCCTGTCTTGAGTATCTTGATTTGTCTGATAACCAAATGACAGGGTCATTACCAGACTTGGCATTCTTTCCATCATTGAGAGAGTTGCACTTACAGTCCAATCACTTTTATGGAATGATACCACAAGGTTTAGGGAAACTTTCCGAGCTTAAAACCTTGGATGTGTCTTTCAATAGATTGCAAGGCTTACTGGATAATTTGGGGAAACTTTCCAAGATGAAAATCTTGGATGTCTATTTCAATACACTGAAAGGCTCACCGGAAATTTTAGGGCAACTTTTCGACCTTGAAACTTTTGATGCTCCTAATAATTTGTTAGAAGGTACAATCTCTGAATCCCAATTTTCCAACCTTTGCAACTTGAAAAGTTCAAAATTTTCTTCCAACTCGTTGACATGGAATGCAAGTGTTGATTGGGTTCCATGTTTTCAACTCCAAGTTATCAGTCTTTCTTATTGTAATCTTGGACCGTACTTCCCAAAATGGCTTCAAACTCAAAATAGCTACTCATTTCTTGATATCTCTCTTGCTAGTATCTCAGACACAATGCCTAGTTGGTTTACAAAGTTGTCTCCCATGTTATATTTTTTGAATCTCTCTTACAACCATATCAGTGGAAAGATACAAGATTTATCAGCCAATAATATCGGTTCCATTGTTATAGATCTTGGTTATAAAAATTTTCAGGACCCTTACCAACATTTCCTCATTTAATTAGTGAATTGCGTGTTGACAACAATAAGTTTTCTGGATCCCTCAACTCCATATGTAAAATTCGTTCACTGTAACAACTTGACTTGTCCAATAATCTCTTGTCTCGAGAGATTCCTGATTGTTGTGATCTCATGTCTGCTCTAACGGTCCTTAATGTAGCCAATAGCCGTATATATGGAACTATTTCATACTCTCTGTGTTCTTCAACATCCTTGAGCTCTCCATACGTCTGTAACAACAATTTAAGTGGACACAACAATTTAAGTGGACAATTGCCTGTCTCTTTGAAGAATTGCCAAGGTTTGGAAGTCTTGAATTTGGGAAGAAATAGATTTGAGTGCAAAAATCCCAGAATGGATAGGGACTAAGTTGGCCGGTTAGGGCATTCTGTGTTGGAGAAATATTAGAAATTTCACAATAATAATAATAAATAACTTTATTATTTATTAAAAAGTAATCCTAAAAATAAGATAAAAATTACTATAATAATATATAAATAATAGTGCATAAAATAGATAAATACTTGAGTCGTATTGGATATTGTCCTAAGAAACTATTTCAACAACGTGAAATATTTTTCCAAGATTAAACAAACACTTCCCTATTTTTAATAAATAGAAATAACATAAATCAATAAATTAATTATCATCAGCAAATTATTTAGAGGGAAATAAAACAAACCTTAACTTATTAAAATGGACAGAATTAGAAAAAGAGAAAACGAGAGAGTGAGGAACTAAGCAGCATTATTTCTATGCACATTGAATTGCAAATGAGAAGAGATGTATTTAAATAGAGAAAGAGTTGTTGGCAAGTTGACAAGTGGCAAGCCACTTGTCCAAATATTATCATGCAAAATGACACATAAAGTATGTGTTGTCAAAACTCTTGCCATGATCATTTTAAAAGTTCTTTTGAAATAACAATATTTTTCATATATTCCCCACTTATTTTAAAAGACTTTATAATAAAAATATAATTTGTTGGATTTTCAGGTTAAAATGCAGTAGATTTGGTATTTTATGAACTATGAATTTAACATAGATCGATAAAATTTAATTTACAGAATAACTGGTGAAGTATATTATTTCTATGAACCAAATAATTTTAGCTGTAAATCGGTGAATTTAATAATCACATTTTCACCACAGTAATTTTGTTGTTCAACGCGATTTTGTGTTTGTAGGCCATGCGCGTGCCTAGTATTCATGAGAGCTCTAGAGACTAGGCCAAAGTCTCATAGGTACACTCATATAGGTGAATTCATGAAGCGTATGCTGCTTTAAATACACCTTCCTTAATTAAGAACTATGAATTCATTAAGAGCTAATAACTCATCCCTCATTTTTAGTAGCAGTTTCAAACACTCTCAGTTAGTGCGCAGAGTCAATATGGACTTGTTATAACCCATATGAACCTACTTCATGGGATCTCCAATCACATAGGTTGGGTTCCATCTCTATTGGCTAACAATTGGCCTTAAACTCATTTCTATTGAGGTTTGAAGAATTAATTTTCTTCCCATGGGTTTCGTCAGTGAATCGGCCGAATTCAATTCTGACTTCACATAATCAATTGCAATTATTCCATCTTCAGCAGCTGCTTAACGACATCATGCCTCAATTTTATGTGTCTACTCTTACAACGGTAAGATTTATTCTTCGCAATAGCAATTGCGGCTTGACAATCACAGTGTATAAACACTGGAACAATTCATCATTTATCAAAGGGATATTTGCTAGGAAATTTCTTAGTCACTCAGCCTCAGAACCAGCTAGTTCCAGAGCTACAAACTTGGATTCAATAGTCGATCTAGCAATGATCGTCTGTTTAGCTGATTTCCAGGATACTGCACCACCACCTAAGGCGAACACGTATCCACTAGTGGATTTTGTATCATCTGAATCAGAGATCCAGGTTGCATCATTATACTCTTCTTAAGTAGAAGGAAATCCACTATACATGATAGCGTAATTCATGGTTCCTCTCAAATATTTCATTAGTCTATTCAATGAGAATCAATGCTTATTATTGGGATTATGAGTATATCTACTCAATCTGCAAATGACATAGGCAATATTAGACCTAGTAAAATTCATCAAATGCAAGACTTCCAATAATTTGAGCATATTTAGATTGAGCAACTGGCTCACCATAATTCTTTTTCAATTTAGAGTTAGTATCATAAGGATTAGCTACAAGTGTCTCCTCAAAACATTCAAACCTTTTAAGAAGTCTTTCCATATAATTTTCTTTAGACAACATTATACCATCTTCACTCCTTATTACCTTTACTTTCAAAATAATATTTACTTCACCCAGATCATTCATATCAAAATTAGTAGACAAAAATAATTTGGTACTAATCACAGAATTTTAAACTTGCATGTCATCAACATATAAACATATTATCACATATCATTGCCTACCATTTTAGTATCAACACATTTATCCACTTCAAAAAAAAAATTATCTTTCAATAAGACTTGATTTAATTTTTCATGCCAATATTTAAGAGCTTGTTTTAGGCCATAAAGAGATTTAATTAACTTACAAACTTTATTTTCTTGTCCAGGAATAATACATCATTCAGGTTGAATCATATAAATTTCTTCTTCTAGATCACCATTTATAAAAAGCTGCTTTTACATTCATTTGGTGAATAAAAAGCTTGTGAATTGATGCTAAGACAATTAACATTCGAATAGAAGAACTTCTCACCACTGGTGCAAAAGTATCAAAGTAATCAATATTTTATTTTTGAGAAAATCCTTTAGCTACAAACCGAGCTTTATATTTATCTATAGATCCATCATGAATAAGTTTCCTTTTGAAAATCCATTTACAACCAATAGGTTTTGCACCAGGAGGTAAGTCAGTCAAAATCGATGTTTTATTTTTCATAATTGAATCAATTTCCAGTTTTATTGTCTCTTTTCAAAATTTAGCATCAAAAGAAAATATAGCTTCAAAATAATTTAATGGTTCATTATCAACAAGAAAAGTTTGGATATCATTTCCATAAGAACAATATTCTTTTCTTGGCCTTTTTCTCCTTCGCAGTTCCTCAATATTTGAGTTATTCCCATTATTTCTTTCAACAGGTGCATGATAAATTTTATCACAAAGTGGAAAAATATGTTAAAAAAATTCAACATTCTTTGTCTCAATAATAGTATTTCAATCAAGCACATCACTTTTTAAAACCAGAAATCTATATGCAACACTATGTTCAGCATATCCAATAAACAAATAATTAATCAACAATTTTAAACCTATTTGATTGCATGCTTTAGAATCATATTTTCTTCTTTCTAGGTTCAGGCAAAAGAACTTTAGCAAGACACCCCCACATTTTTAAATATTTCAAATTAGGTCTTATAACCTTTCCACAATCCAAAAGGAGATTTACTAGTTCTTTTATGAGGAATTCTATTTTGTATGAGAAATGCAGATAATATTGCTTCACCTATAAATTATCACGAGCATTAGAACTAATTAACATAGAATTTATTATTTCTTTTAAAGTATTATTTTTCCTTTTTATCTACTCCATCACACTCAGGTGAATAAGGTGGGTTACTTCATGAATAATTTCTTCATTTTCGCATAAAGCATTTATAGATATAAATTCTCCACCTTTATCAGATAAAATTCTTTTGATTTTCATATCATGCTGATTTTCAACTTTAGACTTATAAGAAATAAAAGCATATCAAATGCATCATCTTTATTTCTAAGTAAATACAACATAGTAAATCTGGAAAAGTCATCAATAAAAGTTACTAAATATTTTTTACCACCTCTAGTCATAAGAAGTTTCAAATCACCCAAATTAGTGTGGATCAAAGACAATAATTCAGTTTCTCTACTTACTGAAAAAATGACTTTTTACTAATTTTAACTTGAACACATATTTCGCATTTATCAAAATTAAATTCTAAATCAGGTATTAAACCAAGAGACTGCAAGTTCATAATATATGAGACATTTATATGTTATATTGTAGCTTGTTATAAAGAAACATGCAAAAGCAAATACAATTTTAATGTAATCATAAAAATTATTTAAATTTAAATCATGTATTAAATTTCGAGATCGCATATTTTTAATATATGACACATTAACATGTCGTAATCTGGCATGCCATAATGAAATAGGTTCTATCATGTAAGCAGTGAAATTATCATAAAATATTAAGCATAAATAAGTCATAGTCACAAAACTCATTGATCACAAATATATTTTTTTAGTCAATATGACCTCATTATTTTCAAAAGAAATTTCATTCCACATTTTGCTAATAATCCCACAGAAATCAAATTAATTTAGATACTACGGACAAGCAATACATCACTCAATGTCAAAGTTTTACCAGATGTGAGCTTGAGAAGAATTTTTTCTTTTTCAAGAACTTTAATTGTCCTTGAGCCACCAAATAATAATTTCTTCTCCTTTCCCAACTTGTGTGTATGAAAAAAATAACTTTTATTTATAAAAATGTGCCTAGCAGCACCACCGTCTATCACTCAATTTCTCACATTGGCCACAACATTTATTTTTGAAATGACCGTAATAATGAGATCATCCGTTCAGCCAAATTTATTTTTAGCTTAGCGGGATTGTCATTTCAATATTCTTTTGCATTGAGGTGTATTTTTCATGAAGGTTATTTTATTAGCATTGAATTTGTAACCATGTTTATTTACACATCTGTAATTTTTTTTACCGTAAGCCTCCGGCAGAATGACTTGAACAATATTAGTCAGGGTAGCAACAATATCAGTATCATCAATAGTTTCAATATTTTCAGGACACATACCATCAAAAATTTTGGGACACATATTATATGTCATAGTTTCTTAGATTGTTGGAAAAATATTAGAAATTTCACAATAATAATAATAATAATAATAATAATAATAATAATAATAATAATAATAATAATAATAAATAACTTTATTATTTATCAAAAAGTAATTCTGAAAATAAGATAAAAATTACTATGATAATATATAAATAATAATGCATAAAATAGATAATACTTGAGTCGTGCTGGATAATGTCCTAAAAAACATTTCAACAACGTGAAATATTTTCCCAGAATTAAACAAGCACTATCCTATCTTTAACAAATAGAGGTAACAAAAATCAGCAAATTAATTATCATCAACAAGTTATTAGAGAAAACAAAAACAAACATTAACTTATTTAAATGGACCCAATTAGAAAAAGAAAAATGAGAGAGTGAGGAACTAAGCAGAATTATTTCTTTGCACATTGAATTGCAAATGAGAAGAGATGTACTTAAATAGTGAAAGAGTTGTCGGCAAGTTGACAACTGGAAAACCACTAGTCCAAATACTCTCATGCAAAATGACACATAAAGTATGTGTTGTCAAAACTCTTGCCATGATCATTTTAAAAATTCTTTTGAAATAATAACATTTTTCCTAAAATAGATTGTTGGGAAAATATAAGAAATTTCACAATAACAATAATAACAATAACAACAACAATAACAACAACAACAACAACAATAATAATAATAATAAATAACTTTATTATTTATCAAAAAGTGGCCATGAAAATAAGAGAAAAATTACTACAATAATATATAAATAATAGTACATAAAATAGATAAATACTTGAGTTGTGCTGGACAATGTCCAAAAAAACTATTTCAATGGTGTGAAATGTTTTCTCAGAATTAAACAAGCACTTCCCTGTCTTTAATAAATAGAGGTAACAGGAACCATCAAATTAATTATCATCAGCAAATTATTTGGGAAATTAAAATAACAAAAATCAAAATTAATTAACCTTAAAATTGAGAAGATGTAAAGAGAGAGAGAAGCAAAAACGCGAGAGAGTATATGTTACTCAATTCAAAAATCTTTAAACCTTTTTATAGGCAAATGGAGTTGTGGTTATGTTGACAAGTGGTCATGCCACTTATCCAAATTCTTTCATGCATGTCTTCCAACTTTTTCAACTCTTAAAAACAATTGCAAAATAATTTAATTATTTGGTTTTGTAAATAAATTTAAAAAATTAATCTTTTGAAATAAAACATTTTACTTACAATCCCTCACTTATTTCAAAAGATTTTTATAAAATCATAACTTGCTGGATTTTCAAGACAAAATCCAATAGGTTTAGTGTCTTTCGGATTATGAAAAAAACTTAGATCGATAAAATTTAATTTACAGAATTGCTGGCGAAATATAATATTTCTATGAACCGAATAATTCTAGTTGTAAAGAAGTGACTTTACCAATCACATTTTGACCGCATTAATTTTACTGTTCAACGCGGTTTTGCGCTTATAAGCCATGCACGTGTCTGGTATTCATGAGAGTTCTAGAGACTATGCCAAAGTCTCATAGGAGCGGCCACACTCCTACTCTCATATAGGTGAATTCATCAAGTTTACACTGCTTTAAATACTCCTTCCTTAATTAAGGATTATGAATTTATTAAGAGTTAATAACTCATCCCTTATTTTTAGTAGCAGTTTCAAACACTCTCAGTTTGTGCGCAGAGCCAATATCGACTTATTATTACCCATATGAACCTACTTCATGGGATCTTTCCATCTCTATTGGCTAACAATTGGCCTTAGATCCATTTTAATTGAGGTCTGAAGAATTAATTTTCTGTCCACGGGTTTCGTCAGTGAATCAGCCGAATTTAATTCTGACATCACATAATCAATTGCAATTATTCTATCTTTCAGCAGCTGCTTAACGATATCATGCCTCAATTCATGTGTCTGATCTTACAACTATAAGATTCATTCTTCGCAATATCAATTTCGGCTTCACAATCTAGTGTATAAACATATGAGACAATTCATCCTTATCAAAGGGATCAACAGTTCATCCTTTATCAAGAAATCAAAAATTCATCCTTCATTGAAGGGATCAATAATTCATCCTTCATCGAAGGGATCAACAATTTGTCCTTCATCGAAGGGATAAATAATCCATCCTTCATCAAAGGGACTAACAATTCATTCTTCATCGAAGGGATCAATAATTCGTCTTTCATCAAAGGGATCAATCATTCATCCTTTATCGAAGGGATCAATAATTTGTCCTTCATATCAAAGGAATTGGCTGACAATTCGTCCTTCATTAAAGGGATATTCGCTAAAATTTTTCTTAGACATTCACCCTCAGAACCAGCTAGCTCCAGAGCTACAATCTCTGACTCCATAGCAGATCTAGCAATGATCGTATGTTTACCTGATTTTCAGCATATTTCACTACCACCTAAGGTGAACACATATCCACTAGTGGATTTCGTCTTATCTGAATCAGAGATCCATGTTGCATCACAATACCCTTTTTAAGTATAAGGAAATCCAGTGTACACAATATCATAATTCATGGTTCCACTCAGATATTTCATTAGTCTATTCAACGCAAACCAATAATCGCTATTGGGATTATGAGTATATCTACTCTATCTACAAACAACTTAGGCAATATAAAGCCTAATAAAATTTATCAAATGCAATAGACTTCAATAATTTGAGCATATTTAGACTGAGCATTTGGGTCACCATAATTCTTTTTCATTAGTGAGTTAATGTCACGACCCAAAAATGGGCGTGATGGCACTCGTCTTATCCCACCAAGACAAGTCAGCCTAAACCCCAATATCTAACAAAGTGCGGAAGTAAATGACAATCCAACAACAATTTCTATTATGAAACCAAGTCCTATTAATTCAATCCACAAAACCAGGTTGTCACGTGCACAAGCCTCTATTGTAAATATTAGAATTGAAATAAAATAGAAGTCTAAAATGAAGTTGTCTTTCAAGTAAAAACAAAGTCATAAACTGGAGTAGGGAAGTTCGCTGAGATGACAAACAGCTACCTCGCAACCCTCCACAAGATGCCTCGGAAACGAAAAGAATGACAAGTATCACGAAGATCCGGGCTCGTAACCTACAAAAGTTTGTAGAAGCAAGGGGTGAGTACCAAACCACGTAATACCCAACAAGCAAACCTCTAAACACAAGTTAAGTGAACAAAATACGGGCACTCCTTACACCCTATCTAGACCTCCACGCTACAGTCTAACAGTTTACAGTTTACCAAACACACAACTCAATAACCACACTCTATCAGTTTACACATTCTCAATAACAACTCAATATTCAACAGTCACAAGCTTCACAGAGAAACACTCACAAGATCAACAAAACACGTGTTCAAGTTCATCAATAATAAAATGTGTAATGCCATGAGATGCAATGTCAAGTATAGTGATGCATGTCTTCCCTAACGATACACACCCGCTGTCTCTCAGTCCGGGACCCATGGGGGACATATCTGTCCATGCATCTGTCGTGGCGCACGACACGACCCTCGATAATAGTAACCTTCGCGGCGCGCGATACGTCCCTCGAATTATAATACCCATCGCGGCGCGCGATACGACCCTCGAAATGGTACATCCTCTAACCACAACCATGTCTCAGATACAATGCAAATGACATGCTCAAATGAAAAGGAGAAGATAACCATTTTGATAACAAAGTACAATTTACAACCAGGAATACAACACCAACAAATAAGCGACAAGTCTCCAAGTCATTCTCAACATCACACAAGGAAATACACGAATTTCGTACGCTTAACAAGAGTTTAGAATTTCACTTGCCTCAAATAGTAGAACAATCACTTCGGAACTTGAGTCTCTCCTTTTTGTTGAACTTCCAACTCAAAACAATCTATTCAAATAAGTAACCACGATAAGATTTTTGAAACTAACAATACCTATATGTCTATCTTAGACCCGAAACTCACTCAAGTGCGTAACAAAGTTCCCAAATCTTGATTCCGGTCAATAGGTCAAATCTTATATTTTCTAAATTTCAAGTATGACATTAAGTTATAACTTTTCCAAATAATACAATCATACAAATTTTTTATAATATAATATACCAATATTTAACACCTTGACTCACTACATTAAAATTTCTATATATAATAAAATTGTAAAAATTAAACTAAGCCCTAATAATTTTATTTTTTTTACGGACGACCACTGCATTCAAAATATAAATGAATGCCTTTAGTTATTATGATGATTACATAGCCATTAATTGGCCATAATGATAAAAAAAATGCACGAAAGTCAATTTGTGCCAATTCTAAGTCACTGCAAACAAAAATATAATATATAGTAAATTGAATTCTGAATATTGTTACCTTCTTACCTTTTCCTCTCATTATTATAATAATTATAACTACCATTTGAATTTGATCCATATTTCAATTGCATAAAGAAGAAATTATTTTTGTTACCTGATCGTGAAGTGGGTAGTCTCCCCGCCAGCCGCCACTCGATGCAGGTTAATTTCTTTCCCTTTTTCTCTTATCTCCTTTTTGTTTTTAATTAAAGTAATTAGGTATTTAAGTGGTAAATTTTACTAACTTAATTTTATTATATGGAACAAATGGTATAAGATCTTAAATAAAAGATACTTTAGTCCATTAACTATCAATTAAGTCAATTGTCCACAAATAATTAACTAAAGTCAATGAATAGTTCAAAATTATCAAAAATGACCTCTTGGGTCATTACAATGGTAGAAAATGGAGAAGGAAATGTGGTAGTGGGGTTATGGTAGTGGGTTTAAATGTGGGTGAGGATAGTAGGATTAGTTTTAGTTTTTTTTTAATTTTTATTTTTATATATAATATAATATAATATAATGTAATATAATATAATAATATAATATAAGAATATTTAATACTTTTAACTAATAAAATTGGGTAGCTAATAGTAACTTATGATTAAAAAATACTAGCTTATTTATTAAACTAAAATTGAACTAAAACATATAATTTTTATTATTTTTAAATCTTTTAAAATAAATTTACTAAAATAAAACAAAATAAAAAAATCTAATTTCGATATAAAAATTTTTTAAGCTCTAAAAATGATGGTAAACTTAAATTCGATCAAAACTTACGTTTCTCTCCCTCTCTCTCTCTCTCTCTCTATATATATATATATATA
>NC_028643.1:14937320-14937783 GCF_001406875.1 Solanum pennellii | reverse complement strand
TCCACCAATTTCTGAGCACGTATAAAAGAGATGACCTTGCTAGGATAAGAACCACTAGCACTCTTCCACTCAACTCTCGGAATACCAGGCATTGCTAAAGTCACAGTCTTAGCATTACAACCAAGGACAGCATGATAAGGAGAAAGCCAATCCATACCCAAGATAACATCAAAGTCTACCATCCTCGACCCCTTTGTGAAGTACACTGCCGCATTAGATGATCGGGATCTCCACAAGTAAAAAAAAATCTCTGACCTGGGAACTATTGTGTGGACCCTGAAAACCCACTTTAATTGCCTCGCCCTGTAGGTCGCTGCTGTGAACCGTACGAGCCCTGAACCGGGCCATAAGAACCCCTAGATGTCTGGCCACCCTCAAATGTCGGCATAGATGCATTAATAGGTCCCCGCTGCTGAAAAGAACCACTCACTCTCTGTGATCCCCTACCTCCAGATGAGGCACC
>NC_028643.1:14926226-14933585 GCF_001406875.1 Solanum pennellii | reverse complement strand
ATATAATATATAGTAAATTGAATTCTGAATGTTGTTACCTTCTTACCTTTTCCTCTCATTATTATAATAATTATAACTACCATTTGAATTTGATCCATATTTCAATTGCATAAAGAAGAAATTATTTTTGTTACCTGATCGTGAAGTGGGTAGTCTCCCCGCCAGCCGCCACTCGATGCAGGTTAATTTCTTTCCCTTTTTCTCTTATCTCCTTTTTGTTTTTAATTAAAGTAATTAGGTATTTAAGTGGTAAATTTTACTAACTTAATTTTATTATATGGAACAAATGGTATAAGATCTTAAATAAAAGATACTTTAGTCCATTAACTATCAATTAAGTCAATTGTCCACAAATAATTAACTAAAGTCAATGAATAGTTCAAAATTATCAAAAATGACCTCTTGGGTCATTACAGTTGACATCAAAAGGAGTGGCTACATGTACCAGCTCAAAAAAAAAAAAAATTTAAAGAAGTCTTTCCACAAAATATTCTTGTGACAACAATAATACCATCTTCACTCCTTATTACCTTAACTCCCAAAATCATATAAACTTCACCCAGATCTTTCATATCAAAATTAGTAGACAAAAATATTTTGGTACTAATCACAATATTTAAACTTGTACCAAATATAAGCATGTCAACAACATATAAGCATATTATCATATAATCATTGTCTACCATTTTGGTAACACACATTTATCTACTACAACAGAGATAAAATGTCTTTCAATAAGACTTGATATAATTTTTATGTCACTGCTTAGGAGCTTGTTTTAGGCCATAAAGAGATTTAATTAACTTACAAACTTTATTTTCTTGTCCATAAATAATACATCCTTCAAATTGAAACATATAAATTTCTTCTTCTACATCAGCATTTAAGAAAGTTATTTTTACATCAATTTGATGAATAAAAAGCTTGTCAATTGACGCTAAGACAATTAACATTCGAATAGAAGAAATTCTAGTCACTGGTGCAAATGTATCAAAATAATAAATATTTCATTTTGAGAAAATCCTTTTGCTACCAACTAAGCTTTATATTTACCAGTAGATCCATCAGGATTAAGGTATTTTTGAAAATCCATAGTTTGCACTAGGAGGTAAATCAGTCATAATCCATGTTTAATTTTTTTTTAATAGAATCGATTTCAATTTTTTTTGCCTCTTTACAAAATTTAGCAACAGAAGAAGATATAACTTCAAATAATTTAATGGTTAATTGTCAACAAGAAAAGTTTGAAAATAATTTCCATAAGAGAAATACTCTTTTCTTGGCCTTTTACTCCTCCGCAGTTTCTCAATATTCGAGGTATTCTCATTATTTCTTTCAACAGGTGCATGAGAAATTTTATCACAAAGTGAAAAAAAATGTTCAAAAGATTCAGCATCTTTGTCTTAATAATAGTGTTGCAATCAAACACATCACTTTTCAAAACAAGAAATTTATATGCAACACTATGTTCAACATATCCAATAAGCAAGCAATTAATCAACAGTTTTAAAACTTATTTAATTGCATGCTTTAGAATCATATTTTCTCTTTCTAGGTTCAGGCAAAAGAATTTTAGCAAGACACCCTCACACTTTTAAATATTTCAAGTTAGATTTATCATCTTTCCACAATTCATAAGGAGTTTCTCCAGTACTTTCATGAGAAATTCTATTTTGTAAGAGACATGCAGATAATATTGTTTCACCCCATAAATTATCAGGAGCATTAGAACTAATTAACAAGGAATTCTTCATCTCTTTCAAAGTTCTATTTTTCCTTTCAGATACTCCTTAGACTCATGTGAATAAGGCGAGTTATTTTATAAATAATTCTTTCTTTTTCATATAAAACATTTAAAGATATATATTCTCCACCTCTATCAAATCTTATTCTTTTGATTTCCTACCAATATGATTTTCAACTTCAGACTTATAAGCAATAAAAGCATCAAATGCATCATCTTTATTTCTGAGCAAGTGTAAATATGAAAAAATCACCAATAAAAGTCACATAATATTTTTTACCATCTCTAGTCATAGTCTATTTCAAATAATCCAAATCAGTGCGGATCAAAGACAATAACTCAGTTTTTCTATTTGTTAAAAACATGACTTTTAGTAATTTTAGCTTCAACACATATATCACATTTATCAAAATTATTTGAATCTAAATCAGGTATTTAACCAAGATACTGCATATTCTTTATATATGATACATTTAATATGTTATAATATAGCTTGTTGTAAAGAAACATGCAAAAACAAATACAACTTAATGTAATCTTTAAAATTATTTAGATTTAAGTCATGTATTAAATTACTAGATTGCATATTTTTAATATATGAGACATTAACATGTCTTAATCTGGCATGCCATAATGAAACAGATTCAATCATGTACGCAAAAACATATATAGTGAAATTATCACAAATATTAAACATTAATAAGCCATATCTACAAAATTCATTGCCCACAAAAATATATTATTTTTTAGTCAATATGACCTCATTATTTTCAAAAGATCTCTTTATTCCACATTTTCCTAATAATTCCACAGAAATCAAATTAATTTGGATTTTAGGAACATGCAATACATCACTCAATGCCAAAGTTTTACCAGATGTGAGTTTGAGAAAATTTTTCCTTTTCCGAGAACTTCAGTTGCCTTTGAGTCTCCAAGATAAACAATATCTTCTCTTTTCTCAACTTTGGTGTATGACACAAAATCGTTTTTATTTATATAAATGTGCCTAATAGCACCAAAGTCTATCACCAAATTTCTCATGTTGACCACAACATTTATTTCTGAAATGACCGCAATAATCAAATCATCCGTTTCACCCAAAGTATTTTTAGCTTAGCGGGATTTTCATTTCTTTTCAACATTCTTTTGCATTGAGGTGTATTTTTCACGAAGAATTTATTATTAAGATAGAACTTGCAATCATGTCTATTTACATACCTGTAATTTTTTTTACCGTAATCCTCCGGTAGAATGTCTTAAACAGTACCACTCAGGGTATCACCAATATCAATATTCATAATACCATCAGAAATTTCAGGACACATATTATATGCATTAATTTCGGGACACATTATATGTTATAGTTTCTTATATTGTTGGGAAAATATAGAAATTTCACAATAATAATAATAATAATAATAATAATAACAACACAACAACAACAACAACTTTATTATTTATCAAAAAGTGGTCCTGAAAATAAGATAAAAATTACTACGATAATATATAAATAATAGCGCATAAAATAGATAAATACTTAAGTCGTGCTGAGCGCTGTCCTAAGAAACTATTTCAACGTGTGAAATGTTTCCCCAGGATTAAACAAGAACTTTCCTATCATTAATAAATAGAGGTAACAGGAATCAACATATTGATTATCATCAGCATGTTATTAGGGGGAATTAAAATAACAAAGTCAAAATTAATTAACTTTAAAATTGAGAAGATGTAAAGAGAGAGAAGAAGAAACGCGAGGGAGTATATGTTACTCCTCTCAATTCACAAATCTTTAAACCTTTTTATAGGCAAATGGAGTTGTGGCTATGTTGACAAATGGTCATGCCACTTGTCCAAATTCTTTCATGCATAAAAACAAGTGGAAGGACATTTGTCTTCCAACTTTGTCAACTCTCTAAAATCAATGCCAAAACAATTTAATTATTTGGCTTTGTAAATACATTTAATATATTTATCTTTTGAAATAAAACATTTCACTACAATCCCCTATTTATTTCAAAAGACTTCTATAAAATCATAACTTGCTAGATTTTCAAGATAAAATGTAATAGGTTGGGTGTCTTTCGGACTAAGAATCAAATTTAGATCGATAAAATTTAATGTACAAAATTTCTGGTGAAATATAATATTTCTATGAACCAAATAATTCTAGTTGTGAATCAGTAACTTTACCAATCATATATTGACCATAGTAATTTTACTGATCAACACGATTTTGCGCTTATAAGTCATGTGTGTGCCTAGTATTCATGAGAGCTCTAGAGACTAGCCCAAAGTCTCATAGAGCGGCCACTCTCCTACTCTCATATGGGTGAATTCATCAAGTGTACATTGCTTTAAATACACTTTCTTTAATTAAGGACTATGAATTCATCAAGAGTTAATAACTCATCCCTCATTTTTAATAACAGTTTCAAAACACTCTCAGTTAGTGCGCAGAGTCAATATCTTCTTGTTATTACCCATATGAACCTACTTCATGGGATCTACAATCTCATAGGTTGGGTTCCTATCTCTATTGGCTAACAATTATCCTTAAACTCATTTTTATTGAGGTCTGAAGAATTAATTTTCTTTCCACGGATTTCGTCAGTGAATCAGTTCTAACTTCATATAATCAATTGTAATTATTTCATCTTTCAGTAGCTACTTAACGACATCATGCCTCAATTCATGTGTCTGATCATACAATTGTAAGGTTCATTATTTGCAATATCGATTGCGGTTTGAAAATCACTGTGCATAAACACATGAGACAATTAATTCTTATCAAAGGGATCAACAGTTCATCCTTTATCAAGGGATTAAAAATTCAACCTTAATCGAAGGGATCAACAAGTTGTCCTTCATCGAAGGTATCAATAATTCGTCTTTCATCGAAGGGATCAACAATGCATCCTTCATTGAAGGGATCAATCATTCATCCTTTATCGAAGGGATCAATCATTCGTCCTTCATATCAAAGGGATTGACTGACAATTCATCCTTTATTAAAGGGATATTCGCTTAAATTTTTCTTAGTCATTCTGCCTCAGAACTAGCTAGCTCCAGAGCTACAAACTCCGACTCCATAGTCGATCTAGCAATGATCGTATGTTTAGCCAATTTTTAGGATATTTCACTACCACCTAAGGTGAACATATATCCATTATTGGATCTCGTCGCATCTAAATTAGAGATCCATGCTGCATCACAATACCCTTCTAAAGTAGAAGAAAATTCACTGTACACGATATAATAGATAATGGTTCCTCTCAAATAATTCATCAGTCTATTCAACGCAAATCAATGCTCACTATTGGAATTATGAGTATATATACTCAATCTACAAAAGAACACAGGCAATATCAAGCCTAATAAAATTTATCAAATGCAATAGATTTCCAATAATTTGAGCATATTTAGACTGCGCATTTGGGTCACCATAATTCTTTTTCATTAGTGAGTTAACATCAAAAGGAGTGGCTACATGTATCAGCTCAAAATATTCAAAAAAAAATTTTAAAGAAGTCTTTTCACATAATATTCTTGTGACAACAATAATACCATCTTCACTCCTTATTACCTTAACTCCCAAAATCATATTTAGTTCACCCAAATCTTTCATAACAAAATTAGTAGACAGAAATACTTGGTACTAATCACAATATTTAAATTTGTACCAAATATAAGCATGTCAGCAACATATAAGCATATTATCACATAATCATTGTCTACCATTTTGGTATAAACACATTTATCCACTTCAACCGAAATAAAATATCTTTCAATAAGACGATATAAACTTTATGCCACTGCTTAGGAGCTTGTTTTATGCCATATAGAGATTTAATTAACTTACAAACTTTATTTTCTTGTCCAGAAATAATACATCCTTCAAATTGAACCATATAAATTTCTTCTTCTACATCAGCATTTAAGAAAGTTGTTTTTACATCCATTTGATGAATAAAAAGCTTGTCAATTGATGCTAAAACAATTAACATTCAAATAGAAGAAATTCTGGTCACTGGTTCAAATGTATCAAAATAACCAATATTTCGTTTTGAGAAAATCCTTTAGCTAATAACCGAGCCTTATATTTATCTATAGATCCATCAGGATTAAATTTCTGTGTGAAAATCCATTTACTATCAATAGGTTTTGCACCAGGATATAAATCAGTCAAAATTCATGTTTTATTTTTCATAATAGAATAAATTTCAATTTTTATTGCCTCTTTCCAAAATTTAGCATTAAAAGAAGATGTAGCTTCAAAATAATTTAATGGTTCATTGTCAATAAAAAAAGTTTCAAAATAATTTCCATAAGAGAAATACTCTTTTCTTGGCCTTTTACTCCTCCGCAGTTCCTCAATATTTGAGGTATTCTCATTATTTTTTTCAACAGGTGCATGAGAAATTTTATCACAAAGTGGAAAAAAATGTTCAAAATATTCAGCAATATTACAACGTTGCTACATGGATGCAAGTCACAACTTACAAATTTATGCAAAACGGTTTCCATGTCAATTGATCAATATCTTCGGGAAGCCAAGCAGATCGTTGATTCTCTTGCAGCGATTAATTCCCATGTTCCCTCTCAAAATTTAATTGATCACGTGCTTCTTGGATTAGGCAAGGAATATGACACTTTTTGTTGGGATCATTACTCACTTTACAGGTTCCTTATCACTCGAAGAAGTCCGAACTAAGCTTCTGCTTCATGAACAACGCTTGCAACGGTTCAAGGATATTGATCTACAGCTACTCATCAGGCGTTTGTTGCTCAAAGTGTTTCTTCAAATCCATATAATGTTTCAGGTGTACAATCTGCTCAAGGTGGTCGTGGCAAAGGAAGTTCTTTTAATTCTAAAGGCAAAGGTCGCGGTGGCAAAGGTCGAGGTTCTTTTGGTTGTAGTTATCCCCAACATGCCTATTCACCCAACATTTTTCTGTGCCCTGGTTTCCATGGACAATCATTGTCAGGTATTGGTAGCTCCCACTGCTTCATATAATTCAAGAGTTAGTACATCTTTACCGTCCATGGGAGTTTTAGGTCCCACACCCTCTACTGTTTGTCAAATGGAACTCCAGGTCATAATGCATTGCAGTGTAACAATCATTTTAACCATGCTTTCATTGCTAATGATCTTCCTAAGTCCTTTGTTGCCATGTCTGTTGGAGAATCAATGATGCTACCTGGTACTTTGATTCCGCTGCGTCAACTCATATGACTCCATCTGAAGGTGATTTTTTTCATAAATCTATTTACAACGTTTCTGATCGTGTATTGGTTGGGAATGACTCTTTGCTTAAAATTGATAATATTGTTTATGCTCAGTTACCCACTTCATCCCGTCCCCTACACTTGAACTCCATTTTTCATGTCCCTCACCTTCGAAAAAATTTGCTCTCTGTCAAAAAATTATGTCGAAGTAATGATTGTGATAGAATATGTGCCTTCACTTAACAAGTAATGGACCAGGTCCCTTACTACACTCCAGAAAATTACCAGAAAGTTAAATGCAGTAAAATCAACACAATGATTTTACGTGGAAACCTCCTTGCTTAAGGGAGTAAAACCACGACCTGTTCCACAGGATTTTCAATCGTTTT
>NC_028643.1:14924204-14924894 GCF_001406875.1 Solanum pennellii | reverse complement strand
AGGTCCCTAAGTTTGTCAAATCATCAAAACTACAAATAACATTTTCCCCCTTTTTGATGATGACAAACCATAATCTGAGATCTTCTCCAGAATTGTTCCCCCTGTCTGTATATTCCCCCTTACTGCAATATTCCCTTGTTCCCCCTGACTGTATATTCCCCCTTACTGCAATGTTCCCCCCTTTACTTATTTAATGTTTAGCTACTCACAGTTTACTTCCCCCTTTTGGCATCATAAAAAAGATATGCAGTAAACCAGTGATGTCAATCATAAATACTGAACAAGATCAAAGCTGAAAAGCAATCAAACAGTAGAGGAAAAGCAATCAAACAGTAGAGGAAAAGCAATCGCAAAAGAATATAGGAAGAACAGCAAAGGAATAAAGTAACAAACATGCCATCATAACATAAATACATTAAAAACAAACTAAAAATCCATCAACACATTAATAAGCCACACAAAAAAAAGACACAGGGAAAGATTGATTAACAGGCTAGGAAGAGGGGGGAGGATGAGATAGGGACTGGATAACAAGAGTGAGTCGTGCATTGGCAGCATCATTATCATGGATGGCCTTTTCTTGCAGGGCAGTTATCTTCGCCTTCAACTCAGCATTCTCTTTCTCCAGAGCTTGAACCACTGAAGAACCAGGTCCCTCACTCTGTGCAGTAAGCAGTTCTGCTTTGAGTA
>NC_028643.1:14922340-14922830 GCF_001406875.1 Solanum pennellii | reverse complement strand
CTCTCAAATTGATCCTTGCTGAGAGCCTTGGTGAAGATGTCTGCAATTTGCTCCTCCGTTGGACAATATGTGAGCACAATATTTCCCTTCTCAACATTATCTCTCAAAAGTGATGTTTAACATCAATATGCTTTGTTCTCTTATGGTGGACTGGGTTCTTTCCCATACTAACAGCACTAGTATTGTCACACATAAGAGGAATTGCTTTGATGTGAATTCCAAAATCTTCCAAGTGTTGCCTGATCCACAGTAATTGAGAACAACAGGCTGCAGCAGCCACATATTCAGCTTCAGCAGTTGAAAGAGCCACAGAGTTCTGCTTCTTGGTACCCCAGGAGATAAGTGATGATCCAAGGAAATGAGTCATTCCAGAGGTGCTCTTCCTGTCAACTTGATAACCAGCAAAATCATCATCTGCAAAACCAACTAGATCAAAAGTATCACCTGCAGGATAAAAGAGAACCAGGTCCCCTGTTTTCTTCAAGTATCT
>NC_028643.1:14872879-14918784 GCF_001406875.1 Solanum pennellii | reverse complement strand
TCATGACTTTGGCCAAAGTTCTCAATTTTTTAAGAGAATATTTATCCAAGTCATTTTTCATATCTAGAAGGGTTACCTTATTGTCCTCTTCTTCAATTTCTGTGTAGCCATGAGAGCAAACATTTCATTGAAGACAGTTTCCTCCTCATGCACAGCAACCATGGACACATCTTTTGGCTCATCAGGGTCTTCTGAATCACTTGAAGAATCTCCCCATGCAGCAAGAGCCTTTTTGACAACCATATCAGCAGCAGCTTTTCGATCTCTGTTGCCAAGTACCAGGTCCCTTCTATTCTCTTTGTCACTCCTATGTTTTTGATGTTCCTTGCTTTCATTCTTGAGCAAAGGACACTCTCTGATGAAGTGCCCAGATTTTCCACACTTGTAGCAAGTATCACCTTGAACAGCATTTCGAGTACAATTTGTTCCCCTTTTATAAACTTTGTTCTCCCTTACAATTTTTTGAAATCTACTGATGAGATATGCCATATCATCATCACTAGAATCTTCATCTGATTTATACTTCAGCATCAATGACTTGTCCTTCTTGGCTTCCTTCTTTGACAAATCATAGTTTCGATTCATCTCATGTGTCTTCAGATTCCCAATCAAAGCATCCATAGTCAGCACCTTCAGATCCTTGGCTTCTGTAATGGCATCTACCTTGCTCTCCCAAGACTTTGGAAGAATTCGAAGCACTTTTCTGACTTGTTTGGTCATGCTTATAGGTTCACCCAGACTTCGCAGCTCATTTGTAATGGAAGACAACTTGGTGAACATGTCATGTATTGTTTCTCCTTCCTTCATTTTGAAGTTCTCATACTGTGAGGTAAGCATGTCAATCTTAGATTCTTTGACTTGTTCAGTTCCTTCATGTGCAGTCTTCAGGCAGTCCCAAATTTCCTTAGCAGACTCACAGGCTGACACTCTGTTGTACTCATCAGGTCCTATCTCACAAACCAGAAGAGTTTTAGCTTTGAAACCTTTTTCAATCTTTTTCCTGTCAGCTTCGTCATATTTCTGCCTAGGCTTTGGAACAGTAATAGTCTTCTCTCCATCCTTTTCATCCATCATCGGAACAAATGGTCCATCCAGAACAATATCCCATAACTCGCTGTCTTCAGCCATGAGGTAGTCATGCATTCTAACTTTCCACCAACTGTAGAAATGTCCATTGAAACGAGGAGGTCTGTGTGACGACTGACCTTCTTCGAGATTAAGTGGAGCAGCCATTCTAGAGCAAATATCACTTCCTTGGTGTTAACCAAATAGGGAGAACCTGGCTCTGATACCACTTGATAGAATATGTGCCTTCACTTAACAAGTAATGGACCAGGTCCCTAACTACACTCCAGAAAATTACCAGAAAGTTAAATGCAGTAAAATCAACACAATGATTTTACGTTGAAACCTCCTTGCTTAAGGGAGTAAAACCACGACCTGTTCCACAGGATTTTCAATCGTTTTCACTAATCTTCAAAAGTAAAAGTAAAACACGATTACAACAAACGTAAGAGAGAGTTATCAATCTTACAGTTAAGCAACAGTCCCTATTGCTTAACAAGCCAAAGTAGAAAACTATCTACCCACTAAGCTATCCCACCTGGACAACCTAGACTTTCAACACTACACACTGATTCCTTTATAGATTCAGGAATAGTTTACAGTTTAAGAACAAGAGAATATATTCCTAACAACTATACGAAAAGCTCCAAAGATTGCTGTTGTTCTTGGAATAATTCTGCCTTTGTTTTCTAGTAGCCTTTGCAAATGTTCTTGAAGAGGTTTCTCTCAAGTTGCAAAAACTACCAAAAAGTGTTTAGGAAAGTGTCTTTTGTATAGACAAGTCACTTTCCTAAACTTCTTTGCCATTGGTTGGAAAGTCACACTTTCTGACGCCATCGGGAAGTGTGCACCTACTTTCTGTACCATCTCCAGCTGGCAGTCGACTGACTCATCATCATGAGAGCCTGGTACCTCTACTAGGTCCCTGGGTTTGATTCATCTGCAATACTCAAACAAGAACCCTGCAATACTCAAGTAAGAAACTGCAATACTTAAGTAATAAACCCGGTACCTTTACAAGGTCCCTAAGTTTGTCAAATCATCAAAACTACAAATAACAGATTGTATTATTAATTTTGACTCATCCTCTGTTTTTACAAAGCTTTGGATCAGATTCTTCTTCAAACTTCCAACAAGGGTGATGTCTATCCTCTATCTCCTTGGTCCATATCCTCGTCTTCTCAAGCGAATGTTGCTCTCCATCAGCCTGGTGATATTTGGCATCGACGATTGGATCATAGTGGAGCTCGTATCTTATCTAGCCTTCGGAATAATCATTCTATTAGTTTGTTGAATTCTTAGTGAAAATTGTCTCTTGTCGTTTAGGTAAATCTCATCGTTTACCATTCAATTTAGTGGAACATTGTAGTTGTTTTCCTTTAAATATTATTCATTTAGACGTTTGGTTTTAAGTATCCAACCTTGGTTTTAAGTATTATGTTATCTTTGTTGACAATTTTTCTCGCTTTACATGGCTTTATCCAATGAAAAATAAATATGAGGTTATTACTCATTTTTGTGCTTTTCAAAAGTTGGCAGAGAATTTATTCAACACTAGAATAAAGTATTTTCAAAGTGATGGAGGTGATGAATTTTCTAACAAAGCTATGCTTTCAAATTTTACTAATTGCGGCATTTCTTTTATAAAGTCGTGTCCAGACACTCCTCAACAAAATGGGGTCGCTGAACGCAAACATCGACACATTATTGAAGTGGTAAGAACTATTCTTACAGATGCTAGTATTCCATTTCAATTTTTGGTTGATGCAGCTTCTTATGCTGTATATACCATCAACAGGTTGCCTGCGCCAATTTTACATGGTATTTCACCATATGAAAAGCTTTTTCACAGAAGTCTGGACTATAACTTTCTTCGGGTTTTTGGTTGCGCATCGTTTCCCAATTTGTCTGCTTAAGTCTCTCATAAAATTGCACCTCGTTCTGTTAGTTGTTTCTTCCTTGGTTACGCCTCAGAATATAAGGGGCATCGATGTTTGAATCCATATATGGTCGTGTTTATGTTAGTTGACATGTTACACTTCATGAGTTACTTTTTTCAAATCCTGAACTATCTAGTTCTCCCGTTGTCTCCCCATAATCTATCACCTCTGACCCTGTAGTTGTTACATCGCCATTACAACATGCACCTCCAACCCCACAACGTGCACCTTGTATGACTACCAGTGTACCATCTTTACAAAATGATTCTGATTTATCTCATCCTTCCTCCTCAGGAACTATAGATTTTACGAGTGATCAGATCTCTACCACTGCCCTACTTTAACTTCAACTAGTGTTGGTGCCTCTTGCCCCATCAGTTCGTTGTCTCCCTCACTCCGTCCTTCTCAACCTCAACTTCCTCATCCACCATTTCCTCGCATCCAATGCAAACCAGATCAAAATATGGTATTTCTAAGCCAAGAGAACTTTTCTCTCTAAGTATTGTTATCCATGAACCTAAACCTTCTTGCTTTTCTACACTGCAAAAAAAAAAACGAAGTGGCAACAAGCAATGGCAGATGAATTTAACGCTCTTTTACATAATAAAACGTGGGTCCTTGTTCCCTTTTAACTCTAACATGAATTTAATCGGTTGTAAATGGGTGTATCGCATAAAATATAACTCAGATGGGTCTATTGAACGGTACAAAGCTCGTTTGTAGCACAAGGTTTCCATCAGCAGCCTGGCATTGATTATCATGAGACATTTAGCCCTGTTGTCCGTGCCACTACTGTGAGACTTGTTCTTTCTCTTGCTGTCTCATTTTCTTGGCCAATTCGTCAGTTGGATGTTAAAAATGCATTTCTCAATGGCGTCCATAATGAGGAAGTCTTCATGAAACAACCTCCAGGTTTTGTTCATGCCGACTATCCCAATCATGTTTGCGAACTAACAACAGCTCTTTGTGGCTTGAAACAAGCACCCCGCGCTTGGTTTCATCGTTTTAGTTCATTTCTTCTTTCTCATGGTTTTGTTTGTAGCAAATCTGATAGTTCAATGTTTATTTATCGTTCCTCCCTTGGTGTCCTTATTTTACTACTTCATGTCGATGATATCATTCTCACTGGTAGTCATGTTGGTCTTTTAAATCAATTCATTTCTCGGCTTTCTAATCAATTTGCTATGAAAGATTTAGGTGATCTTCATTTTTTTCTTGGTATTCAAGCAGTCCGTACGTCTCAAGGTCTTCACTTATCTCAACAAAAATATATTTCTGATGTGTTTCATAAATTCCACATGCATTCATGTAAGCTTGTGTGTACCCCAATAGCTTCTCGCACTTCTATCTCTCTTATGGACGGTGAGTTACTTTCAGGTCCTCATCCACCTCCATGTTTATTGCCTATTTGGATGATGATTGGGATGGTTGTCCCGATAATCGACGTTCTACAACAGTATCTGCTATTTTCTTGGGTCCCAATTTTATTGCTTGGCGTGCAAAGAAGCAACCAACAGTCTCCAAATCTTCTACAGAGGCTGAGTACAGGGCTATTGCATACACTGTTGGCAGAGACTTGTTGGATTCATCACATTCTTTGTGAGCTTGGTGTCTTTATTCGTGGCCCTATCCGCGTGTTGTGTGACAATGTCAGTTCCACATACATGACTCGTAATCCGGTTCATGATCGCTCAAAGCATATTGATGTTGATTTCCATTTTGTTCGTGATAAGGTTGTCCAAAAAATTATTGTGGTTCAATACGTTCCCACACACTTGCAATTCGACACATTTTCACAAAGGGCCTCTCCACTTCTCGCTTTTGTTTCTTATGAAACTATCTTTCAGTCACTGCTGCCCGTCCAGATTGAGGGGGTGTATCAGAACATAAATAGTCATTGCTAGTCAACAAGAGTCCTTATAGTGTTGTCTTTAACGACTTAAACTTTTTATGATTGTTCATTATATATTCAATGCTCATGAGAAGAGCATAATGTGCAAAAACATTACTTTACACAACCCTCTCTCCTCTCTCTCACCTCTCTCCTCTCACTCTTCCTTTCAAATATTTTTTCTTATATTTTGCTTTGTTTGTTTGTATTAATTGTATATTTGTATTCTCTCTCTCCCTCCCTCCCTCATCCTCTGTAGCCATTTTCCTTTGTGTGTTTGTATTAATTGGATATTTTCTCTCTCGCTGCCTCTTTTCTTTTAGTTTTTTTTTCTTGTATTTTGCTTCATGTGGTTTGTATCGACTATACATATTTCCATCACTCCCTCTCTTTCTCTCGTTCTCTCTGTCTCTTCCTCTCTCTTTTTTCATATTTTCTTTTATGTATTTGTATCAATTGTATATATATTTTCTCTCCCTCTCCCTTATAATTTTTTTCGTTTTTGCTTTGTGTGTTTTTATCAATTGTATTTACTCTATTTTTTTTTCCTATCCATCTCTGCTTCTATAGCTATATTCTTGTATTTTGTTTTGTGTATTCGTATTAATTGGGTAGTTCTGCTCTCTCTCCCACACCTTCTCTCGCTGCCTCTCTTATTTTTTTTTAACCCTTTCGTGTATTTACATCAATTGTATACTCTCTCCCTCTTTATTTATACAAGTGCACAAGAGCTTTGAATACTAGTGATAAAAGAGCGTTGAATTCAAAGAACAAAGAATACAAGTGAAACATATAACTTCGAATACAAGAGAGATCAAATACAAATGATACAAGAGCAAATCAAGTGATATACGTAAAAGCGAGCGAGGTGAAAATATAGAATACAGCCTAAATGCACGCAAGAATACAACAAATACATTCACGTGACACCTCAAAAAATTAGGTGAATACTTCAAGTGAAATCACAAAACACAGAGAAAGAGACCTGAGCATACAAAATACAAAATGCAAAGAAGAGAGAAGTAAAAATTAAAAATACAAAATACAAAGAGGGAAGAGGCAAAAATACGAGGGGGAGAGGGGGAGGTGAAAATACAAATACAAAAAAGGTAAAACTACAAAATACAAAGAGAAAAAGAAGTGAAAATACAAAATACAAAGAGAAAGAGAAGTGAAAATCCAAAATACAAAGAGGGAGCGATGCACGAATATAAAATACAAAGAGGGATAGAGGAAGAAATGGAAAATACTGAGAGAGAGAGAGGGGGGGGGAGGGGGAAAATACAAAATACAAAGTGGGAGAGGCAAGAGAGAGAAGAGAGGCGACAGATTTAGAGTACAAATTATGCCAAGTCATTTTCGAAGTTTCTCAATGAACATGTACCTAAATACGGTATTTTGTGTACCTTACCTTCCTTATACCAAGGAAATATTGTAGCAAAAAGTTATATAAGTGGGGCTGCTTACTTCTAACGGGAGGCCTGAAATTACTTTGTCACAGCATCAAAGAGAAACCCAAAGAAGAAAAGCCCAACAATACAAAGACTCAGCGTCTATAGATAAATCTCATTCTAAAAATTTTTACAGTTTATTTCAGATTTTTTCTTTCACGTCCCTATTTTCCATCTGGGGGATGAACTTTAGGACGTGTGGTATTAGCAGCAGTAGTTCCAGAGTCAACCTTCTGCTGTGGTGGTGGAGGAGGTGGAACAGTATTGACAATACCATTGCTGCTCACATTGTTTTGTCTACCTGAATCGGTATCTCGCACCATTAAAGAACATTTTTTTTCTGTATTCAAAGTAGACATGTTTAGTAATAAATAATAAGGACATCCCAATAGAAACGTAGCAGTATCACATATGGACTTGTTTTCCTCTCGTGAAGTGGGGAGGGGTAACAAAACTGATAATGAACCAAAGCATAATTTGAAATTTTTAAGCTCCCCTCCCCCCTTAAACATAATCAGAAAGAAAGAATATTGCTGACCAACAGGCTATCACATTTCAAGTATGCTTCCAAATAGTTCTAGGAAATTTCAAGTTTTACGGGCAAGGGAACAGTAAAGTAAATTATTTACAAGTCCAGTGGAAAGGTCTGGTCTACTGGATCAATGTATTTTCTGTTCTGAGTATGTACACCAACGTGACTTCTTTAACTAACTTTGACCAATGACAGAATAAACTGCCTTCATAAAGTGAGATTATCATCTATGACAGTACCAAATTTAATCGTTAAGCCTTTTGACTCCAGCACTCACAAGACTTGTGCCAGTTTTGTGTGGCTATTTTTCCTCATCTAAACTCCAAATTTTCAGCTCTTGGCAACTGATTATGTGCAAAATCTAAGCTTTGAGACTACCTAACCAACAGAAGGTTCAGTTAATGGAATCTTCTTTGACCTACCTCACTTTTGCATTCCTCAGCATAGAGATAGGAATCCAAAAATATTTCAGTACAAAATTCTATCTTTTTTATTCATATTTCTTTTCTCAAATCTCAAAAGTATATATGTTCCATCAAACTACATGAGCATACTGAAGAAAATAATCCATATAGGTAATAGAGTACTAACTAGTTGGAATAAAGGCGTAAGTATTGTTTTTACAATTTAAGCCTGGTATTTGGCAAGTCTTTTAAGCCTGGGTAGAGATTTATAATATTGATGCTAGTAAATGTGAGATATACTCTATTTTCGTTAGTTACAAGTTTGCCTTACATAAGATATGAATAAGTCAGGAATGCATAGAGCGGAATAGTTACAAGAGGATTATTGCAGCCGGTTCCCAACATAGCTTTAAATTGAGGCATAGTTGATTGGTTGCTTGATTGAAGTTATCTTGTCGTATCAATTTTATGGGTTATTTGTGGTTTCATTGATGCAGATACATTTGACCAGTGCTATCAATTTGATAAAGCAGAATCAGATTTTTAGACGGAAAAAAATAGAAACTTGCCTTTTATTTCTCCTAAAGTGATCAGCTTTTTAAGACAATCACGAGTCTGTGCCAACACAATGCTCTCCAGTTCTGGGTAGATCTCTGCCCTGCCTTGCCCATGAGGCAGTTGGGAAGACGTATTATTGCTTAGGCTTGTTAGGTCATTAGGGGGAGCAGCAGCAGCAGTAAAAGTCGTATCCTGTTCATCGCACATGAGAGCTAACGTTCCCGGAGATATTGGCCTTTCTGCTGATACATCAGCACCATCCAGTCTAGAATCATCCACCATGATACTCTCAGCCTGGATTCCTGTTGAACAATCATCACGCAGAACCTTCCCAACACCTGAGGAGGGATAAGAAGCTTTTCTGTGGTGCTTGGCCTGTTTTAATGAAGCATCTTTTTCATCTGAAAGCATGAGTATTCAATTAAAACATCATGTAATATTGGAAATGTCAGCTAAAAGCAAGCAAAACACATGGAAAAACGTACAGATACTAGATGCTAAATATCTCCATGGTGAAAAAAAATGATACTACCTTCATTTCAATTTGAAGGTTTGATTTTGAGTTGGTAAGGAGTTGAAGTAAAGAAACTTTTTAATCTTGTTATCTTAATGGATATCAAGCCGAAACATACAGTCTATTTGGAAAACACCTGGTAATTGGATTTGGTGTAATTACCAGCTTAGTAATTACAATGGCCTGTTTGTTAGCCACAAGGTAATTATAATGTCATTACAAGTGTACTGTCTGGTTGAACAAGTGCAATCATAAGGTTACATTAAATTTTTAAAATAAAGTTAATTATCTAAAATTAAAATTTTATATCAGATAATAAGGATCGTTATAAATAATATTAAATCAAATATTTGAGACATAATTGTCTATTGAAAATATACAAATTAATAAACATCTGTTCTTAATTAATATTTATAAAAATAATTGATTTATATTTTCCAAATTAATATATTTTAATTAAATTAATCATAAAACTAAAACTATAATATTTCTATGAAAATCACGAAATACATGTTTACAAAAATGTTAATATTATAAATATAATGTCATAAAATTATTAAAAACAATTGACAAAAAGATGCTCTATCAAGTCTAACTAAAAAATAAATGACTTGCAATATGAAACATCAAGTTATTACAACTAAAGCAAATGAAACCGAAAATATAACACAAGTTCTAAATTCAAAATATTACATAGTACTCTTATGTCAAATTTCAACATAACGTACATAAATATGATTTAAAATAAAAAATGAAAACGTAAATCTATAACCTTATTCGACAATGAATTGTATCTTAATTTAAAAATAAGAATACAAACAAAATTATGCTAATGAAAAGAATAGGATAAATAATAAATAAAACAAAAAAACTGAGTGGAATCACATGAAAAAAGTAAAGTTTAGAATGAAATTAATTGAAAATACAAAAAAAAAAAAAATTATTATAATTACAAAAATGATAATTTTTTAAAAAATAATAAAATAAAAAATAAATTATAACAAAAAAACAAATATAAATAAAAGAGAAAAAGAACTTTAAAATTTTTCATATAATTATATGGTGTAATTACACCCAATTCCTAATCCTCTCTGGGGAATTGAGGAGTGTAATAACTCCCCTTCAATTACACCCAATTCCTGTCTCGCCAAGTAATTACTTGGTCTACCAAACAAGTAAAAGAGTGTAACTACACTTAATCGCAATTACATCATGGCTTTTCAAACAGGCCATAGAGTTGAAGGCTCAATGTGTAAGGCCTATCTTGCTAAGAAAACAACCCATTCTTGTTCTTAATACTTCGCAAGTGATGTGTCATGTTTGGGAAACAAGCCGAATCGACTCAATGAAGGAGGTGAGAATGATCCTCTCCTGAAGCCGATATCAATCTTTAATCAAGCAGGTTAAGGTTAAAAAATGTACAAGAAGGGATCTTAGAAGTATAACATCACATTATATTGGAAAGAAGAACTAGGAAAGTAACTGAAGAAGCCATGATAGAGGCATGCACAAAATTTTATAATTAAAGTAAACTAGAATCTCACCCTCTAAGGGTCCTCACCCCCACCCCACCCCCCCTTTCCTTCGCTTTCAGTTCCTTTCCATTGAGTACAACCAATGAACCAAAGAACAATTCTACATCAATTCACTTGTTGTAATTTATCATTTTGGTGTAGAGAATTTTAAGAAAATTCAATCTACAATGGTGGTAACAAAATAATTGACCTGGACTTTTTCCTTACTAACTGGCATGCACGTTATCCAAATATCTTGTCAAACCTAACTCGACATTGTTCTCACTTAAAATGTCTAGATTGATCATAGATCTTCTAAGCCCAATCGAAATAAGCTAACTACAGTCTATAAAAGAGAAAGTTGCCATTGTGTTATTGCCTGATTTAATTGGATGAAAGGGTCCTAAACCCCACATGCTCCTGTAGAAAGACTCTAAAAGCTTTTAGCAGACTCACCAGTAAGGAAAAGGTGGGTTATAGTTTCCGGTTGAGGATTCTCACAACACCTGCACCTTAAAACAATGGCAATACTATTCTTGGCTAAAACATCACCTGCTGGTAGCTTTCTCGTCCACACCCTCCACAGTAAGAAAGAACTTTGTAGGGTAGGCTAGATATGTTAAAATACCACTATCAGTCCGCCTTTTGTCTCATAGTCTCCCCAGGCACTTTTAACTGTAAATTTGCCACTACTAGTGATAAAAAGGTTTATCACATATGTTAGATTGTTCTCCTCTAGGCAAAACACTGATAATATGATCAACTAGGTATATAGGTAGTGTTTATCTCATCAGTTCCACATTCAATTGACCCTCTTTCATGAAGAAATTCACCTCTTCAATGCTGTCATCTAGCTGATTTGAGGGCACCAAATAAACCAGGGGGGCTAACCTTAACCAATTATTAAACCACAAATTAGCAGTTTCATTTCTAGGCTCCTACCAAATGTTATTTTAAGTTTCATATCTTGCTTCAAGCATTGTTTTCTAGAATTAAGAGCATTCTTACCATTTGATCATTGTGGGTATTTGCTTCTTATAATACTCATCTCACAGGTTGATCCATAAGTTTGCTGAAGTTCTAAACTTCCACCACAATTTGGCAAAGAGATCTTTGGAGACATCAAGGATAGACCTGAAACGCATACCCCCCCTGCTTTGGTAGACACATCTTCAACTATGATGGCAGTGTTTACTCCTAAGTGTTAGAAAAGGAAGCTTGTATTTTTGCTTGAAACCCTCATACTCATGCAAAACTTCCTTGATCATCGCTAGAGAGTTTCCTCACTACTGAGCTGAAATTAATTGCATCATCTGCATATGCAAGATGATTAATTTTAGTACTCCATTTACGCATGTCAAATTCTTGATAGTTATCGGTATCCAATAAAGACTCAGAGCTTAGAGAGCACTACTGCAAATAGAATAAACAGTGCAAGAGAGAGTGGCTCTCGTTGTTGGACTCCCTTGGTAGAGTGAAAAAACCCCAAGACTATTCATTGAATAGTATGGAATACCAGTTGTTCGATAGTAATCTCCATATCATATCAATAAAGCTCTTTGCAAAACCCATTCTCTTGAGAACTTTAGTAAGATACAACCATGACACTAGCATAAGCCTTGTCCATATCTAACTTGATCACAACATTGCTGGCTTCCCCTTTTCCTTGTGCCAGTAATGATCTCTTGAGCCAGTAGCACATTTTCAATAATGTTCCTCCCTTTCACAAATACCTGATTGGTTGGAAGATTTTGCTGGAGGTTGAACATCCTCCAATCTATCATGACCACTCTAGAGATGACCTTACAAAAAGGTGTTCAAACTGATTGGCATCAAATATGCAAACGATTGAATGATTGCTTTCTTTGGTAGTAAAACCAAGTTAGTGTGAATGATAACTCTACGAAAGTGTGTCGTTCAAATAATGTTTTAACTATGTCTTCCTAATTTAACTTGGTCTTCCTCTTCTTCATGCATGTGGGTTTCTTGAACTCCTTATTTGAGGCTAATTCCATGTGCATATTTAATGAGAACTTCCTTTGTATAGAAATCCAACTCCTTATTGAATTGAATTCTCATGTATTGCAATTATTCCAAGGAATCTTGTTGCACACATGAACAACTTCATTGTCTATCTTTGATAAGCTCCTTTGTTTAGAAGAACAAGTTTTCTAATGAGTTCCTCGGGTAGTTTTGTTATTATTTTCACTTCTTCAACGAAATCTGTGAGGACCTGGTTCTTGATTCTTTATTCTTTATTCTCCATTCTTCAAGCTTCATCCCCAATATAGATTATCACTTGTAACAGTTTGTCAATTATCAAAACACCATATGATCTTGAATCTTTCCCTTTTTTGATGATGATAAACCCATGGTACATTCTAAGGTGATCAAAGAGTGTTCTTGATCAACCTCTTATGTTTCTGCACCTGTCTTCTTCTTTTTCTCAGAGAATCAGTTTCTTCGTCTGGTTTCTCAAAGAAGTACATTCTCCAAATTCATAGCTATCAACATGAATGAATTATGACTATTTTCTTTTGCAGTTCTCTTTCTTGTTTTTGCTATCCTCTGAAAACAAGTTCCTCAACTCTGCAGTGCCTTGGAGCCTATTTTTTAAATCATATTTCTAAGGCACTTGTTCATTTTTGGTCTTCTTATCATTGTTTTCCGGCAGTGGGTTCCTTCCTTTTTGTATATCCTGATCTCTCTTCATTGACTTTCAGTCGGAGAAAATATTTCCTTTCTTTATGTCATGTGTTAAGACTTTACACATGCTCATGCTTGCTTCCTCCTAGCTTGTCCCTTTCAACTTGATCAATGGTTGAAACCAGGAACCCAAGCATTCCTGGGCCCATTATGTAGGGAATGTAGGTTGAATATCCTCCACCTGTTCCAGCTACTTGCTTTTGTTGATGACGGACCAAGTTCCTTTCTTTCATTGCGTCTTATTTTGTACATTGTCGAGCATGTCTTCTTGGTGTCTGGTGCAAGGGTGATTGCAGGAGATAGATATGAATACCCTGTTGTAAGTGATTTCTCTTCTTCATGCCTTGCTCTGCTCAGATCTTCTTGTATCACACTATTTCTTAAGCTAAGCAGCAGCACTCTTTTGATGATTTTGAGCAGTCCCCTACATATCTCCTTAGCCCAATTTTTAGCGTTTAAGAGAGCAGTTGTGAGTTCCTCTTTCTGCATCTCCAGTGAATACTTTTCATAACTTAGAGAGCGAACTTTTACCTTTAGATCCTCAATTTCCAGGCTCTCATGATCATTAAGTCTAATTCAACAGAAGTATATGCATTCTGCTCGTTATCCTATATAGTACGGAGATCTTTAAAGGCATCCTTGGACTTAGAGATATGTGCCTGAAAAGGCCATTAGTGCAAAGATATTCTCTGCATCTGATTGTTCTCTTACTGCCCATTCTTCTGTGAGGAACAATATTCTCTTGTCATCTCTTTTTGGACAATCTCAAATAAAGTAGTCTGAGCTTCCACATCTACCACAACCTTCTGGATTGCCTCTTTCAGGTTTAGGCCTTGACAAGCCTCCTCTATTCAGGAACCCTCGTCTCTTGATTATTCTTTGGAACCTTTGTTGAGTAATACCATGTCCTCTTCACCAAAATCTTGGTCATGGGTAGCTATAAGGACCAGGTTCACAGCTCTGCTTGGGGAATATTCTTCTGTGTCAGGAGCTTCCTCATCTCATAGGTTTTTAGATTTCCCATGACTTCTTCCATGGTCATTGTCTCCAGATCTCTTGCTTCTATAATGGCATTCACTTCGCTCTCCCAGGAGTCGGGTAATATGTCTAGCACGTTCATAATTATTTGTGCTTGAGGAATAACCACTCCAAGAAAAAGAAGTTTATTGGTTATATTTGCGAACCTATGGAACATCTCTTGAAGAGATTCTCCCCCATTCATCTTAAAGAGCTCGTACTGCCTATTTAGGAGGAGAACTTTGGATTTCTTTACCTGACTCGTTGCTTCATGTGTGGTTTGTAGAGTATCTTACACTTCTTTGGTAGTTGCACATGATCAGATTCTGTTGGATTCATAGGACCTGTGCAACAAATAAACAACTTTTTTTCCTTGGCATTCTTTTGGATGGCCTTGATGTCTTCATCATTGTATTTATCTCTCCTCTTTGGGATGGTCTTCTTTCCATGTCAACTGTAGCATGGGAGACTTTGGGGCCTTCCATGATGATGTGTCATTACTGAGATCCTTTCCTATGATGAAGTCTTGCATTTTTTGCTTTCCACCAGCCACAGTATTTACCATTGAAGCATGGCGGTCTTGTGTTGATTGGCCTTCTTAAACTCCAGGAAATGCAGGACAGTTTGCTGGAAAGGATGGATCTCAACAACCAGCAGTCTTAATTGGCTAGAAACTGGAGGCGTTGGGATGACAGGCAACCCCATCTGCGATGGAGATGGCTGGAAATTGACTTACATGCTTGCGCATGGTCTTGATGTGACACCGAAGATCTTACTCTTGCCAGTACATGGTGACATATGGAAAGTCAGCCACCAGAGAGGTTCGTTGGACTTTGGCCACCGGAAGGCCTTAAATATTTCTACTTTTTTTCTCCCTTTCGCCTTTTTTCATTGAAGTTATTATTTATTTGTGCTTTGCGTTTAAAGACCCTACGGACCTTAGAGCGTTTTAGCGCTTTTTACTTTTGATAACACTGCTTAGAATTAAATTCACAGAAAAATTTAAGGAATTGCTGGTGCTACTGGGTCATAGCTCCAAGGTATTAAGAAGGAAAAAGGCTTAATTGAAGTAAAAAATAAATAAAAACAGAAGAAAGCACTACAGTAAAGATTCAAGAAAAGACTTGGAAACAATTCTCTCTCTCTCTCTCTCTCTCTCTCTCTCTATATATATATATATATATATATATAAAAACTGGACACAATTGTAAGTATGTCCAGTGGAAATATCAATTAAACGAACTAAAACTAATCTGGAAAGTAAACTTAACGATGAAAAGATATACTACTCTAAAATATTGGTGATGCGCCAAGATGTGAACTTAAGCCTAGTTTCTCAGAAAATATCGATGTAAACCTGAAAGTATCTTGGCCGCTTCCTGTGCATAAACAATTAAAACAGAACAAAGCTCCTTGATGTCATGGTTCTGGATTATGTCTGCTAATAGAGACCTATAAAATGACGCAACAATTAGTTTTCCGAAGGAGCAGGTGGACAGTTAATTTCTCAAGTATAGCTAGCAATACCTGTAGTTAAGCTTTGGAGGGCCTAATGCTGCTGCATTACTAACACGGGTACCAGGAATGGAAGACAACAAAGATGGTGGAACTGAAGCTTTAATCTGGTTTTCCTGTATGATACGATTTGAGTTCATTAATCAACTATTATCACAATATACAGCAAGCGCTAAAGCAAGTTGTTTCTCCTGCTTGTTAAAAAGCATAGAAACACTGATCAATGACCACTGAATCAAGAATAACAACTGTTTATTACAAAATTAATATCCCATCGAACAGACCCCATGCCAGAATATGCAGATAAATGCACAATTGAAATACAAGTCAAGTTGAATCAGAGAACAGTTTATGCTTACCTGTTGAAACTGACCAAGCCTATGAACAGGGTCTTTAATCATTGACCCAGAGAACAGCTCCTGAATCTTTCTATTCTTATTCACTGGAGGAGATCCATAACCAGAGGATCCAATGGCACCAGTTATAGCAACATTTGCTGTCTGCTGGAGATATGCCATGTTGTTGGCATGATCTCCATGGAAATGTGCCTGCCTCTCTTCATTTCCTTCAAAATTTTTGCAGTCCATGCATCTGCAGTTTTCAGAGCAAAGAATGTTGGCTTGGAAGCACTCACAGTACTTCTTCAGGCAACCTGATTTCTTGCAGTGGCAACCTTTGTTATGCTTTGGCAGTACTAAGCCATCCCCAGCTTCCTCCTGCATAGATACATGCAAGTTTCTTCATTGAAGCAACAGATTGCAGTTGCTATTTGTAAAGACATTACAAGAAAACACACATCAAAATTCATATCTCCTGAAACTTCTAACATGAAACAATAATTTCAAATAATCCACAAGATTTTAGAGAAGACGAGAAAAATTACTTCAGACCTTGGAAAGCAACAGTATCACAAAAATAAAAAATTAAAAGAGCAGGACTAATATCACAAAGAACGAAGCATAAAGAGAAACAAGAACATGTATAAGTAATGCCTGAAACTAGGACGAACAATTTTATCATCAAAAGTAACTAGTATTTCTTTAATGACTCATTTCATTTGATTCCTCGGAAAAAATACTTCGTCCCACAAAAAGTGAACAAAGCCTGAGACTAATATTTGACTTAATTTCTCAGAAGTGTAGAACAACAGCCACCTTATTTTGGATGATCGAGAAATCTATCTGGAGCCCATCCCACGTGAAGTGAACAAATTTGGAGACTGATATATGACTTTATTTTGTTAAAGTGTAGAGAATAACAGCGCACATTATTTTAAATGATCAAAAAATCTATCTGGACCTCATCCCACATAAAGTGAACAAATTCGGAGACTGATATTTGACTTAATTTCTCTAAGTGTAGAGAACAATAGCCCGCCTTATTTTGGATGATCGAGAAATCTATCTGGAGCCAACTTTTTGGGCCAACGTGAAACCTCAAAACTCGTAGATGATGGACCCGTCCCTTTATCTTTCTCCACTTAAATACTGGGTTGACTTTGCTTGGCATAGGTCTTGATCTTGGGACCTAAGACACAAGTCCCTCAATCTTTGTCAATTGAGCTAACCCCTGTGGGTTGAGAATAACAGTCGGCCTTATTGAACTAAATACAAGGAAAAACAGTTTATTTATTCGTTTCCTTTTGAATCCTTAACTTTAAGCCTTAGAGATCTCTTTTGTTTTTTCATTCAGATTTGGATGCAGACGTCTATAATTTTATATTATGTAACTGCTAAGTATAGTTCAATACACTTCTGTCTTAAATTTTTTAAGCTTGAGAAAAGCTCCCAGGCAGATTTCCCAAGGTAATGCACTAAAGTTACTTTGTGGAACTATTGTCCCATGGTCCTTCTAATCACCGGAAAACACCTATTTCCTTCTTTCTTTTAACCTTTTAGTACATGGACAATAGCGCTTATTTTGAGAGGATCAGCAGATTACTTGAGATATCACTTTCAGGAGGGCCACCCAGAGGTGGTTGAAGAGTTTTATATGAACTTTATGAATGGCGAGTAGGGGGTGAGAGAGAAGATAGAGAGGGATGTATGTACGGGGACAACCCATTTCCCTCCCCACCCAGCCCATTAAGAGCATGGCCTAACACAACCTATTTAGGGCCTGGCGGGTCACATTAATGAGAGGTTGTTGGACTGGCCTCAGTAACTGGCCAACAACCCAGGACAAGCCTACAGAGTTGTCCAGTTACACCAATTAATTTTTTTAAAAAGATACTTCACATCGAGTCGCTCCCCAAAACAGCCTCACCCTCATAAAGTACATACCTCTCACCCCCCCCCCCTTTTAAAAAATTAGATTTTGACCCCCAAACTTCAACTGTATATATCCCTAATCCCTTCTTCATTAATCATACAACTCTAAATTCTCTTCTCCCTTAAATTGCTATCAAAGATTCAAAGCTCACAATTATTTTTTTCCTCTCAAAATTCCTAATTAGTTAACGATGTTTGGTGTTATAATTAACGGTTATATCTATTTTTGTTTTCAATTTGCCATTTTTGTATACTAATTCCAACTCTTACTTAAGTGGTTTAATTTCCATAAATATTTGATTATTTCTGAAAATTTTTAATTTTTTATTGTATTTACATAATGTCTACTTCCTATGGTTATCTGCATAGTGGTTTACTTGGTTGGTGACAAGAAATGATGAAGGTAAGAGACAAGTAGGTAGTTCTATGATTAACAATCTCCTAATTTTTGTAAAGGATGTTTCACAATTACAGGACGTTTTCTAACAGCTCCAAGAAAACATAAGAATAGATGAATATTAATTAGATGACACTTCCACTCATCCAGCTCACAAAACTGAGACTCTTGTTGTAATTTGCTAGTTTAAAAGTCAAAATATAAATTTGATTGTTGCATTGATGTTTTAAAAATTGAAAGTTATACTTGATAAAATTTGAAGCTTTGAGCTTTTCTTTTCCAATGTTTTGTCTAAGTCCATTACTTTAGTTTACTCATTGTTTTTGAATTTAAATTTGAAGTACTATTACAAAAAATAAAATAAACAATCAACGTACATTAGGCCCACTCATCCCAGCCCCCCGACCCACATCCTTAGGGGCAGGGTTGAGCTAGGCTCAACAATTTCCAAAATGGTCCAGCCAACAACCCAACTCCTAAGGAAGACTCTCTCCCCCCCCCCTTCCCCCCTCCCCTAAGCAACTGGCCCTTAGGGGTTGCACTAGGCCTAGACCGCCCGACAAGCCATCCAAAGGGGAATACGACTAAAACACTTACTGTTAAATCATTTTACTTAATGTTTATGAAGGAGAAACGAAAGAGATGTGGAAGTGAGCAGAGGATGCCAAGGTGCCAAAAAGAAAGGCCTTTTCACATGGTGTGTTGTGAAGGACACAATACGGAAAGGATAGCGGAAAAACGGAATTATATTTTGGTGCATTGCTTCAGATTACTAATCAGCTTTGGAGTCTTACATTGTCGTTATTAAAATCCTGGGTCCCCTTGTCCCCAAATATGAAGAATATGTTCTCATAAAATCTTGCTCCAATCTGACCTAGCTGGCGAGCGATCCCAGTTCGTGACAGAGAACAAGACAGCAAGCGAGCGTACCTTTGTTCGCTTCCTAAAGTATGTCAGAAAAGTTGTTACAGCTGGAGCATTAAGAATATTCGGAAGAAATTAATAGGAGTTTTTTCCAATGAAAAGGAAGTTAATAGTTTAAGGAAGTACTCTTTATTTCATTTATTTTTTGGTGTAAAGAGAACACTTCACATGTATAGATGACTGGGATAGCTTGATAGATATTTTTGGTAAAACCACTTTCATAACCTGTATTTAGTTTTGGTCTTGGACACCATTATGGTCTGTTACTAATAAATAAAACTTCATTTACCCCCCTATCCCCCCGAAATATTGAAAAAATTATATAGACAAGCAAATGTAGACAATACGGATATCAACCAAAACCATATATCAAAGATGTTTCCAAATCTAAAACACAACTAAAATAAGGATAGCTTCACCAGTGCTTCAGATCTAAATGATGCATCATCCATGAATTTGCTTAAGTTTAAAAGAATACCCTTTCCTCTCGAGTTCCATGGGGACTGCTGGCGATTTTAGGTCTGAATGCATTTGGATTACGCTCTAGAGTAGCTTCAACAGCTTCTTGCCTAGAAGCTTCATTTTCGACATTATTATGACAATTGGCACAGTTGCACCCATCACAAAAAATGCCAGAAGCAAAGCATTCACAATACCTGAACCAAAATTAAAGGAAAATGAAAACAAGTACATACATATATAAAGATATATGTTAGAAGCAATTAAAAAAAATCACACTGCATATGTAATTGTAGGAAGGATTGGAACTCATTTTAACATTTTCAGCAAGAGAACTTGACAAATGCTGAGCAACTTAAGTGAAAAAGAAAAGAAAAGGAAACTGTGCTACCAAAAGTAAAGAACAAAAAAAAGATAAATCATCTAGCTAAAAAAGTAGTCGTCTAGATGACACTTAACAATACCTAAAGAAAACATAATATTCTTTTTTTATTGTTAAAAACCTACATATTCTTTATATACAAACTGGTATGTCAAAAATAAAAGGCTTAGAAGCAATGGCAAACATATTATCTTGAGACCTCTATTTATCAGAATCAGCAACAGGTAACATCATCTTTATGTGTAGATAATCTGCTTGATGGTAACAAGGACAGATGAAGAAGGATTATACAAAAGCATCGTCGGTTACAAGGTTTGACTTTTGAAGTTTACGTTCCTTCAGTTATGGAAGAAAATAATTTACGGAACATAGGTATTATTAATGTACTCAAAGGAGCTCATTTGGCTAATCCAAGGGAGAACTAAAACACAGGAGAAGTCCTCATGTGACTTCAACTAAGATGAACTGGGTCAATTTAATCATTGGCCTTCCAAATATGGAGGACCTGAGTACGTGAAAATGAATAATAAATTCACAATAACAGTTCAAAAATTGAATATCACTTAAAAGGGGATGTCAATTACAGGGAGCTGATCTTTTATAACGAGAGAATGGTAACCCCTGTCAAGTAAAAAGCGTGAGATATCGGGTAACAATTGATCCCCCAAGAGTAAGTATCCATTTCCTAAAATCCCTGTCATTGTGCACATGTGCACATAGATAAATAAAAAGATAATACAATCAGTCCCTACTATGATGGAAAAGAATTTAATGTTCACAGACTGCTGCAAATGCAAATTTAACACCGTGCACATAGATAAATAAAAAGATAATACAATCAGTCCCTACTATGATGGAAAAGAATTTAATGTGCATGTTTCACCAAATTAGGCTGTGCAAAAGCATCTAATCCAGTTGATGACAAGAGTTGATTGGTCGGATAGACTATATCTCACTAACCATTCAGCCTTTGGCAAAAGTAACACAGAAATCTTCAATCATATTTTCTGGAATCTCTTAAGATCTAGTACTAATTTGTTAAGTTCTTGAATTAAAAATGTCGAAGAGTTCAGTAGCAAAAGATAGCTGCACCCAAGTCCAAGCTAAGCATACTAAAGTACTAAACCAAGCAACAAATCATTAGACCAATAGGAAGAACCTCTCAATGATCATCTTTTCTAAGGGAAGAACTTCTACCTAGATTTCCTAGCGTTTCTTTTGTTAGATTACCTGCAAAACATGGCATTTTTAATTCAATAGATGATGAGTAAATTTTTTTGTTGCCTCTTCATAGATTTTGAAGAAAATATTTACTTAATATATAGCTTTTTCCTTCTTTAATTCATTGCTTTTGTACTTGGAGCCTTTAATTCTTTCACTGCTTCCCCACTTGGAGCTTTGCCTCTTAAGAGATGGTTAGCAAAACATAATATTCAACACTAAGAAAAGTCCACCTAGTTTCTGATAGAGAATCTCCAGCTGCAGTCAGAACAACTGATTATCCCGTCTCAGGACTCAGGCTAAAGACAGTGGATACTGAAAAGCTAGAGGGGCGTTATGCTGTCCCAATATCAAGTTCATTGACTTCCTAGAAATTCATGAGGTATGAGAAAAGGACAGAAAAGAAGTTATTCCAGAGCCTATCAGGTTCAATTTAAATCATTACAAAATAATGACCTTTCTAATCTGGGGGCTATTCAATGTATCTTCAAATATTAGCCATAAATATTGGTGGAAGATTCTACATATATTGTCCATGAAAGGAGGAAGTACTTACAACTTTAAACATCGAGAATGTTTACAGTTACACTGCTTTGGCTTTTTAGGTGTACCATCCTTTGCTTCACTGGAACTTTGCATTGACCTGGAAAGAGAGTGTACAGATTTCAGGAAGTGTTGAAAGAGAAAATTTGATGCCTCCCGCACCCTCTTTTCTATACATGTTGGAAGATAGGCAAATGGGATAGCCTTGAATATGAATAAAACATAACAATCACACATAAAATCCTATTTGATTAGCATTAGTGGTCAAAATTCATAATTCAATCAGTGATAGGAGCAGTGATTTGAAAAGCAAATGTGTAATAAGCAACAAACCTCCTGGGGTTTTAAACAGGAGTCGAGAAACAAAGCACACACTTCTTCAAAGTAAAGAGAAAATTTTTAAGGAAAACTACAAAAAATTAACCCTAAAAGGGGGAATTTAGTACTTACAACAACAAAATGCAACTAACTTCATTAATTTCAAAACAAATAACAGTAACAAAATTTCCATAAGCCCACAAAAAGATAAGTTCACTAACAAAATTGATTTTCAGTTTTCAATTAATTACCCATCGAAAAGAACATATTTTCTACTGTTAACTTTCACTTTTTTACTTGCTTAGGTAGTGTACTAAGAGATAGCTTACAAATGCAAGTCTCATTTTTTATTCCTAACAATCAATTTATAAATAAAGAGTTATCTAAAAACAAATGTGAAGGACAGCAGACAAAGGTAGAGAATTCCTTTGTTAACTCATATGGAGAAAGTCTCTAAGCTCTAATATATCCCCATTTTTCATCTTTAGTTAGATTCAGACATGTATTTGGTTCCCTCTTGGATCACTCTCTACTCATATGAGAAGCTATGAACCCTCACTTCACATTGCAGCATCACTTGATTCCTTTTCATAACACTAGAAGAGGACGACTATTATATAGTTTTGTAAGGTATCAAAGTGACAGGTATGTTGTCATTGAAACATCAACATCGTTTAAAGACCTTGACGCACAATTTGGCATAGTTAAGCAGGAAAACAATGTAAACCGGAAAGTATAATCAACTGGAAAAGTAGAACCACATGCAAAGATGGAAATTACATTAGCTAGAGCATACTACAAGAGAAATGGTGTCTCCTAACAAAAATGGGCACGGGAGTAACTAAAAACTAGTTCCCTAGCTTGCAAGAAATGGCCTTTTCTGTTTCTGAAATCATAGAATCCATAGTCAATATTAAAACTAGAGAAACAGTTAGCACATGCTCAAGACTGCTTGGGTGAAATTCAAATAAATCCATAAGAATTTGGATTTTTCAAGCATTTACCTTTATAACGAATTAATTTAGCTAAAAAGAACAATTAATTACTATTTCCCAAATAAAAGAAGATTGAAAATTCTAGCAAATTGAAGGGCTAGACTTACAATGGTCGTATTAAAGGCTGCGGAGGCAAGACAGGAGCTTGTTGCATTGGCATCAACAGTATATGTTGCTGCAATTGGGGCTGTGGACTTATCAGTTGTGTTGACTTCATGGACACTGTTAACTGACTAGACTTGATTACCTCCGGTTGAATAATCTGGTTAGCATGTTCCTGCAAAGACACCGTGAGGGCTTGCCCCGGTACACCACCCGTGAAATCCAGCTGCCTCGCTAGCTTCTTTGCCGGATTATCCGTTTCCACCTGAACGCTAGCCGCCTCCGATTCAGCCTTCTTTGGAGGGAAATGCCCTTCCTCAATTTTCTCCATTGAAAAGCAAAACCAAAAAAATCGAAATTCTGACGGGGAATTCAAAATCCGGATACAGAAGCTATATCAAACAGTGAGATTCAGAAACGACAGATACATATAAATCCTCGCTCTCTCTATGTATATATATATATATATATATATATATATATATAAAGAAGCAACAACTGAAGTAGCCTTTGTCAGTCTCTCTACCTTTTGAAATTCAATTGGTAATTATGGTACGCAAATCTCATATTACGGTTCTTATGGCCACAGTTAAACAGACGGCTCAAATTCATACAAGTATCTAAACTTCTCTTTTCCACCGTTAGATGACTGGGATTATTACGATTTACCCTCTCACCTACCTACCTCGTTCAATTAAGTTATTTTTGACAAAAATAAATTCTAAAATATAATTTTTTATGATGATTTTATACTTTTATTTTGATATAAACTCACTCATATTAAATGTATACATCCAATTTAAACATAGAGTAAGATTTAGAGTCTTACTCTTAATTAAGAAATTAAATAATTCTTAAAAAAAAAGGAAAAAGTTAATTAATAAATCAAGGTATAAAGTCCAACTTTATTAATGAAATGAAATTGCACAATTAATAAAGACAGATTGTTTTTATAAGCCTTTTTCAAAATGATTTTCATAAAGTGTCTTTAAAAAAATAATTTATGTTTGGTAATTCATTTGGAAAATGTTTTTTTATTATAAAATTGTGTTTGACTAATTTTTTTAAAAAAAATATTTTTGAGAGCTAAATTACAAAAAAAACGACAACTGTTTATGTATTTTTAATATTAAAAATAATCTATTGAGACAAATTATTTTTAATATTAAATATAAAAAAATTTAATTGAAATTTTATTTTTATTAAATTAAAATATACATGTTTAAATTTTCAATCCGTACCTTTTTGGAGGCTGGAATATTCTTTAATTGTTATTTTTGCTTACTTTTTCTAATCCCGTAAAAATATAATGGTTATCTTTTTCCTAATTCTACAAAATAATATATAATATATAATATATAATATATAAAATAATAATATAAAAACGTAAAATAAGTATAAAATTTACCATACAAAAGTGAAAAAGAAAAAAATATTAAATGAAATTTAACCAAACGTATAAATAATGCTAATTAATTAATAAGAAATATATTGATAAACATTTATATATGAAAAGGATATTTTGGTCCAGAGGAAAATAATCTTTTGTTTGTGCTTCTCCTTTTCAATATATATGGAAAAAAAAAAGACAGAATTCTTTAGCTTCTTCTCAATCGCAGAAAATTGATTCTATTTTCATTTAAAATTATTTTTTTAATTTGTCAAACCCTTAATTTTTCAATAGAAGAATTATTTTTTTTCAAATTAAGTGTTTCTAGCCTTCCAATAACAATGTCAAACAGGTTCTTAGTTAAGTTAATTTTAAATAATAATTAAAATTTGGTATCGTACTTCTAATTAAGAAATTAAATAATTAAAAAAATGGAAAAGGGCCTAATATACCTTCGAAGTATTGGAAATGGTACAAAACTACCCTCCATCCACCTATTGGCTCCAAAATGCCCTTGTCATCCATTTATTGGCTCCAAAATACCCTTCTCATCCACCTTTAGGTTCAAAATTGACCACTTATTTAATGATTTTAAATTTAAACTATTTAAATATTTTTTTAAAATAGTTGGCGTTTAACTATTGGTTATAATTTAATTTTATAGTATCATTTATAAACCAACTCACTACCCACCAATTACTAATTAAACTCGCCCAATTAATAAATCAATTCTAATATCAAAATCGTCCTAAACACTACTAAGACACCGCGAAATCACATATTCTTGAAAATAACATCTAAAATTATTCGAGTCTTAATTGAAGCCCCAATGAAATTTAGGTTTGACCTCTTATTTAGGAGGATACTTTCAATAGGATTCTCTATCAAGCTTGAATTTAAAATTTATGATCAAAGGTAAAAAAGTAATACACTCTGAATTAATTCGTACACTTTTTTAATATAGTTTTTTAAATATATATGATTTATTTTAAATATTAAAACTATAATATATTATTTTTAAAAAAAGCTATCTAGATGTAACATCACATAATGGAGATGAAATAATAATGGAAATGAACATAGTCAGACTTTAAGTTTATCGATAATTATTATTTAGACACTTGAATTATAATATGTTTTGATTGAGAACTTGAATTTATCATAATGTACTTCTATAGACATTTTCGCCTCAAAATTTTACAAACACTCATTGGCAGTAGATTTACTATTGTTGCATTAGTAACGGGCCGGGTTTATTAATTGGGGCGGGTTTAATTAGTAATGAGCGGGTAATTGATTGTTTTATAAATTATATTAATAAGTTAAGTTATAAAAAATAGTTGAGGATCACGTATTTAAAAAATATTTAACTAGCTTAAATTTAAAATCGTTAAATAAGTGGTCAATTTTGAACTCAAAGGTGAATGACAAGGGTATTTTGGAGCGTATAGATTGGTGAGAAGGGCATTTTGGAGCTAATAGGTGGATGGAGGGTAATTTTATACCATTTCTAATGCTTCAAAGGTATTTTAAGCCCTTTTCCATTAAAAAAATCAAGGTCTAAAGTCTTATTTTATTAAGGAAATCAAACAACTAAAAGGAAAAGAAAATTTAATAACCTAATAACAACAAAGGTTATTATTATTGGTTCGTTCATTCTTTTTTAACATTATAATATATTCTAGACATTATAGTATATTATAAAGTTTTGCATTGATCTTAGTGTGATTGGGTGTTCAAATTAAGTTCATTAGACCTGGAGAATTGACTTAGAATAGGTAATTCTTTTAACTTCATACTTTAGCAACTACATATATATATTAATATATCTCTCTCCTTTTTTATGATTATACACGTTATAAACATTCTTCTCTTTGTTTAGAATATCAAAATATCGATTTTTGATAAGACAAACAGTGTTCAAAGTAACAAATAATTAATACAAGACTTAACGCAAAAGATGAAAATTAAAAAAAAATGCAAGAGAAAATTTTACAAATGTCGTAGTTAAATTAGAAGGAAAATAAATAATCAGCTGTTAAAAATGAGGAAGAAGTCTATACCTTATATTGTGAATATGTACATTTCAAAAAATTATTATTTTCAAAATAGTATAGTGCTTAGAAAAAACATTTTGTATGCTATAAGAAAAATGAAAGGTTAAGAAAATTTAGTAAGACATCTAGCAATATATAGACACGCAATCAAACTATAATGTAATGATAATCTTTAAGCGTTAAATTTCTTATAATCCTTTCATGATGGATAAATTTGTTATAGAGACTTCTCTGCAAAAAGAGACATTTGCTAAGATCAATTCGTTCAATAACTAAAATCAAAAGGTGAAGTATTAAATATATGATTAATGTTAATATTATTATAAAATTTAAGCTCGGTACTATATAAATGTAAAGAGAAGAAAGCAAAAACTATAAGATGGAAGAGAGATGTTCTCATTCAAGTGTATCATTTTCTAATTTGATGAATATGATGAGACTTTGAGCATTGTCAAATACATTATTGAATATCATTCTATCGTCATGACCTCGTTATTGCAAGTAAATTGCACATTAAACTTGTTCACAACAATAGTCATCTTGTAGATATTTTCGTTCGCAGTTGATTATCTTCGTATATTATGGTTGGTATATTCCCTTTCAAAGAAAAATCAATATTTCCTAAATATTGTGTGTCATTGATCTCAATCACACACACCTTCAACTTACTTCATAGAGGGCTATTATTTCTGCATGTGGGCAACAAACGTTTCTTCATTGATCGCCAAGATTATTGTGCCTCAACATGCAAACAAATAGCATGCTTGAGATCGAGCTTTATGCGGATCAGATAAATATTCTGCATCTGCGTAGCCAATCAATTATGTCTTGGATTCCTCGAAATATAATAGACCCATAACTATGATCTCCTTCGAGGATATTCAAGTATGTGCTCAACACCATTTCATTGTCCTTTTGTTGGGGAGGAACCGAACCTTGCCAGTAAATTTACTGCAAAAAAAAAATATGATCGAGTATTGTTAGAAAGATGCATTAGTGTCCTAACTGCACTAAGATATGGAGTTTCATCACCAAAAAGCTCTTCATCCTTCTTTTGAGATCAAACTGAATCATCATTTATGCCAAGCGATCTCATAATCATTGGGGTACACAATGAATGTGATTATCCATATAAAAATCGCATCAAAACTTTTCTGTGTATGTGCACTGATAGACAAATATTTCATTTGTCAAATCATCAATATTTAGGTCAAGACAAAATTCTGTATTACCAAGACCTTTTCATAAAAATGCAAGGACAATTGGGTCATTCTTTTGTACCCTTTTCTTTCTTGACTATTTCAATCCATATAAGGATTCTTGAAGCTTTATTGAAAAAGTTTCTTTCAAACTCTTATATGCTTCAGACACCTCCATTACTTCAAGGATTTTTATATAACCTTCATTATTGTCTAGCTAGATATGATAATTATTGATTATATGTATTCAAGTTTTTCATATCTTATCAGATCAAAACAAACCTCATTGCATCCACCATAGGAAAAAACATCTCCAATAATGTCAGAATTTTTGTGACAAACCTTTATACCCCAAGGCATAAGTTGTACTTGATATCATACGGTTATATCATCGCATAATAATTTGTTTGTACCCCACTGACATTATTACCTTGATTTATGGACTATCAATCCAAAACATCATTTCTCTAAGTGAAACAAAATATACTTGAATTATGCATTTTTCTTGGCCAACCATTTATCTGTTCACACTATATGACAAATTTGAATTCAAGATCCTCGTCATAATTTATTTCATTGAGCGCTACCTCATATTAAAGATACCACCAACGGTTATTTGATATCGATTCCAATATGACGCAACTTATCAAGATCTCTTCATTTTCATCATTTTTTAAGTACCTGAACCTTTGTCAAGATTTTTATGAAGTGTTATGTCAATATGCTTCTTTTAAAGAAATTGCCTCATTATCATGATCATTTGCTCCTCTCCTTCCTTAAGTAGTTTTATTCATTTGGAATCGATTGGTCTATCACGCTTCAAGCGTAACATAGACTCTGTCCTTTAAGGACTTCTCCTTGGAGCATTTGCAATTGAATTATAACTTAGGGTCAGGATATTCATCTGACAATTAATTTGCAACATTATGCAAAAGAATTATCCCTTGAACTTCAAATTCACATTTTTTTAACGAGGTTCTGGATAATTCATAATCAACCTCATAAATAATTTTTAGCTCAATCATCTCTCCCCCTAATGTTAGGAAACCTAACATTCATTTCAACCTTATTTGGAAATTCATCTTTGTGTGTGGTGGAGCAATTGAAATCATAACCACATATCAAATTTTAGATAAAAATTATTTGGTTCCTAACCCTGAACCAATTATGATGGGGAAACCTTGTTGGCTTGATGCATACATGTGTTTTTACATGTTAAATAAACTTATCTCATACCAAATCTTATTTGGGATCTTTGCTCTTATACCCATGGTTTAGCTATAATTGGAGGCATACAATTTCTGCTAAACCAACCAACATTATCAGTATAATGTCATACTTTGGATTGTGCTCTTAATTTAATAATTTGAACAAATAACCTTACAAATGTCATTTTGTAAGTTGACAACAAAGCGCATATGACCATTTCATAGATGCAACTTATTATACAGTTGCAGACAGTCCACATGGCAAGTGAACGGGCCTATATTCACCTTTTTGATATATTCCAAACAATTTCAGAGAATAAAATTCCAACCTTAGCTGGTACAGTAATAATTTTATTATGAGAATAAGCAATACAAGAGAATTCGTGAAGAATCTTTTATTTTTTCATCATATAAATCACGTGAATTCTCAATTACTTTTGCATCATATTAGACCGGAATGGCCAACCGGTCATGCCAACTGATCTTTATTTTTCTCAAACCTTCCGTAAAGGTGAGTTGCGGTATATATCATTTTTCTCAAACCTCCCCTAGAGCCTAGAGGTGAGTGGTAACATATATCCAACCCATAATGATTTTATTACATCTTGACTCATTCTCTTTCAGAATGATCGAGCATTCACGATGCTTATCACACGTCACGTTCTATTCAAGAAATGGACTAATCAATTATATGTGCTTCATAAATTTGCATTATAAGCACACTGTCATGCCTTTAAAATTTTATCGTTATTGCATGACTCACCTCAACATCGCTTGAAAGGTCAAATGTACTACCAATTAATCTTCCTTTATTTTGATGGAGGATTTTAATTTATTAGGTCGCACAACGATCACGGGTCTAATGACATTTCATACCACAATGATGACAAGAATTACCTTCACATTTTAAAGGATTATTTAGAGAACCAATAATGTTCTTCCTTTCATAATTACCACAATGATGACTATTTTAATTATGTCCCTCCATGACCTTATTCATACAATTAATCATTTGCATTCTTTCAGACATATTATTCAGTGCTAGCACATTCATATGATAGAATGGAGCAATTGGACGGATTTCAAACTTATTATGTACTGGTGCCACATTCACTTTAGGGAATTGACCAAAAACAATGGGACAAATTTCATGATTTTTCATCAAAACCTTAATCATCATTATATCATCACTATGGTGCATTGACTCAAACCCGTCTTACCCACACAAGGCATGTTATGTCATAATTTTGCGGAACTCGAACCCAATCTTTATCATCATGGTGCATCAAAACTCATATTAATGTCTTACCTTATTGGTGCTATAGAACATGAATCTACTGTCTTACCTTAAACATTTTTCATTATGGTACATCTGGACTTTAATCGGATGTCTTACTCTTTTGGTGCGGTGAGACTTGAATTCACCGTATTATCCTCAACCAGTGGTATAACAGACCAAAGTACAAAATGATTCACTCTTTGAGTCTTTCAAAACATTGAAATAAAATTCATAAAATATAATACTCAAACTCATGTTGCCAAAACTTTATACCTTCTTCCATTTAAGGAATTTCGTAGAGAATGTTATATTCAATTAGTAATAGTATATGTCTTTGGTTCCTGGTCAATATCAGTGATCAAACACAATAGTATCCTAAATCATAAAAAGATTCTAGAAAATACATATCTGACTTTATGCATATAATACCTTGATTCCGTAGTTATTATTTTTCCTTCTTGATTCTCATGCAACATCTTTGTGAATGTGATTTGATCATAAAGACACTTTCAATATCTGAGGATTTGGTGCACAAGATTGAAGACATCATCACAATAAATTAAGTGATGTTTTAATCTTGGGGAGCATAATACGCGTTGCACTCTTTTTTCCTTGATCGAGGTTTTGTCCCACTGGGTTTTTCTTGCAAGGTTTTTAATGAGGCAACAAATAATGCATATCAAATTATATGTGTACTTTTTGTCCTTCAATAGAAATTTTTTCCCACGAAATATTTTCTAGTAAGGTTTTGACGAGACACGTTATCTATGGACATCCAAGGAGGAATATTATAAATTCATTGAATTATATGTATTGTCCATGAGATATATCCAAGACTTAATTGTGTTCATGTATATATGCTTCCAAGGTGATAAGAATCATTTGGATAACTATGTATCTACTAGCTTGTGACCTTTGGGAGTGATATCTCAACTCTAAAAAAATAGAGATATCACTCACCATTTGAATTATACACTTCAATGAGAAGAAAAATTCTCTCTTCTATATACATTTGTTGTCTTCTTCTCTTTATACTTATATTGCTTTGAACTTTATTTTATATCAAATATAAATCCAACTGCAACTTATTTTTACTTGGCCAAAGAAGTTGGAGGGGTAATATTTAGCCTATTCAAAGAAAGATTATTTTAATTTTATATATCAATTGAAGAAAATCTAAGATGGAAATTAGAGATATTCAAAGTGTATTTAATAAATCTAAAATTCTACGCTCAAGTAATTCAAGAAATTCTAAGGCTATAGGGTTGTTCTTCCAAGATTTTTCTTCAAGTTCTTCAGATATAAGAACTTCCATAGTATTTGTAACGACCCTAAAAATGAAATAGGTTAAACTAGAGATTCACATGTGTTTCATGAGTTAATAATGTGTTAAAATAGTTAGGTTTAGCATTAGAAGTTAGTTTGCGAAGTTTGGAAGTCAAACGTCAAGGAACGACCAAGACGTTCGGAAACTAGCTTTGTGTGCGTGCTAGTGTGTCCTTGTTTGTTGTGAATGTTTTTAGGTGTTGTTTGGTGTCTAAAACCAGTGAGGATGAACCTAGTACCTTGAGGGACATACCAAGGGTCAAAAAATTTGAGTACGACTCCACGGGGACCACCCTCCCCAAGAAGGATCCAAACGTTGGACAAGGAAGTTGCCCAAGGCAGCATGCAGGGCCAAGATTTGGAGGCCACCTCGTGTCTCGCGCCTAGAACTAAAGCTGCCTGTGCGTCGCGCGAGTGTCAGGAGGCTCACTGCCTCAAAATGTTGAGAGGCGAGAATCAGAAGCTTCCTCCGCGATGCGTAGCCAAGTCCCAGATTTTGCCTCGTCGTTTTTAAGTCAAATTAGACTTTGGAAAAGGGTCCAATTGGTGTGGGGGTGTTTTGGGTTTTTTGGGGGTGTGTTATATACTGATTTTAGGTCCTTATACACTTATTCCCCCATCATAAACTCAAAACCTTAATTAGAAATAAAAAATTCCCAAATCCCCAAAAGTTCTTCTCTTCCAAAACCCTCTCAAGCCTCCATTGAAGGTCAAGGTCTTGGAGATTGGGCTAAGGATGTAAACGGATTTATTCTTTAAATTTTTTGTGGGTTTCTTCATGTTAAGGTATGGTAGTTCATCCTTGACTCTTCTTTCATTTAAGGAGCCTATTTCAAGACTTTTCAAAAAGGGTTTTCAAACTCCAAAATTTTCTATTTTGAACTTTAAGAAAGGGTCTTGCATGAAAAAGTTATAGTGAATGTAATATGATATTTTTCAATATTAGTTGATGATTTTAAGGTTAAAAACTCAATGACCCCATGCTCAAACCAATTTCTCAACTTTTGGCTTATGGAGTGGGTTTTAATGTGCATGGTTTGATAATGCTAGAACTATGGTTTTCTCTATATTATGTTGTGATTAGCTATGGTCTTATTATGCTTTGTTATGATGTTTTTGGTGAAATATTGAGGAAAGGTGGTAAAGGCTTGGATGAAGGGTAAGTTGTTCTATCTTGGTTAACTTATATTGAAGTAACTCTTGAGTGGTACGGTCCACCTTTGGTGGCGGTGTTTATTTGAAGTATATGAATATGTTTAAATATGTGTATTTTGAATATGGCCTTGAAGGCATGTTATGTGAATTTAAGTGATGATTATGATGTATATGCATGATATGTTTTAGGAATTTGAAATTGTATATCTTGAAGAGGTTATGTCTAAATGAAGTATATGTATATGTGAAACATGCTAGTGTGTGTTATGATGAATGCAAGGTGAACATGATTAGAAATCAATGTCATGCATGATAGGGGTTATGTGAAAGTTGTTCTCACATGTACTCACACACACCTTGATTGAATGAAAGAATGAAGTTAATGGCTATGTATGTATGAGAGTCTTTGAAAGGTTTTCTCGATAAGACTCTAATAATGAAATGGGGGATTTGTAGGGTAGACACTCTTCGTAAGTGGAGATGAAGTGTCTAGACCATCCCTACTATCCTATAGTATGAAAAGGGTGATTTTGGGGTGAACACTCTTTGTGAGTTGAGATGAAGTGTTTAGTAGCAAACTCACTATTCCTAAGAGCGTTCCAAGATAGGTTGGAGGTTGAATACCCTTCGTGAGTGGAGATGTGGTGTGAACAAGTAACCTTTAGGGATAAGTACCCTTCGTGAGTTGAGATGTGGTACTAAATAGTTATCCCTTAACCTATAGTAAATGAATATTTAAGACTCCATGGGGAAGTTATGCTTAGCATCGAGAGGATTTGAAAAAGGGATGGATACACTTCGTGAGTAGAGATGTTGTATCGAATGTACCTCTTGAGATGAGTGCTCCTCGTTAGTAGAGAATGAGTTACTTAGTAGAAATATCCTTATCCCTTAACTATGCGCCCACGTAGGTGTAACTATTGGATAATCCATGTAAAGGCTAAAGAATATGACCCTACCTTAGACAAGTAGGGATCCCTCATCCGGTAGGGGTTAATATCGGGATTCAATGTCATCTCATGGTCTATATTGGTTAAAGCTAGCCTCAACAAATGTATGTAAAAAAACTAAGTCTTCTTAAAGGTGTACTGCTTAGGTTGGTAGTGGAACGAGATGCTACCTATCCTTTGCACAAGTAGGCATTTGGAGAGAGTCTTGGTGTGTCCTTATATGAAATGTATGAATGGGTCATTATATGATGCAAATTAAAGTAATGTGACTTTATGTTTAATGTTAAGGAAGCATGTTAATGTCATGACTTGTATGGTCAAAGCTTAGTATATGATGAATGTGATATGCCTATTCTAAGTTGATTAATAAGGAGCACTAAGTGGAAGTGGTAGTATGGGATACTACTTTCACATTGCACCAAGTGTAACTTGGGGGGTTGCCTTGGAAGATGGTTCTTATGTGAAGTTCCTAAGTATATGTATGTTTCTATAGTGTCCTTGGTATTGAATGGTGACTTGTATAAATGAAATGAACTATGCTTATACCTTAGTAGTCTTAAGGATCTCTTAGGTAGGTATTGAGGAGATTGTATGGGCGATCTCCTTATGTCTTACTTAGGGGAGCCTTAGGATAACTTAGAATAGGAGTAGTTCATGTGTGATTTTGGGTTTACTGTAAGTATGCTCCTATGTTAAGAAAAATTGATATTTTACCCTATGCTCTAAATGATGATACTATATGATGTTTTGTAACTTAATGCATGAAGGTCTTTATCAAAATAGCATGACTTGAGTGTTTCAGCTAAATTGTCCTTTTTTCTCATGATTTTGCATAATGTCATACTTAGTACAATGTTTGTACTAATCCCATACTTTTCTATACTCTATAAGTATAGGTCAGGCAAGTGGAAGTTTGAAGTCAAGCTTGGGAATCAACTCTCTCAAGACTAAGTATGTCCTCCTATATTCCAGGGCATTGTCTTTATCTCTCTAGTTTTTGTATAAGACTTATTAAGTATTTTCTTTCAGTGAAAAGGGTCGTGCTCCTAAGATATTTAAGTTGTGTCTTTAAGTTGGCTTGTGACGATGAAATCTCTCTTTAGCATTTATAAAAGATATTTCCTTATTATAGTCAATGTCGTGAAAAGTTTTAATTCTGGACTATTTTTCATGTCTTATGTAATGAATGATAGCTAAGAGGTTTGTGCGAGACCTCCATGAGGTCGAGCACGCCGTGTTTCAGATCAAGAGTGCTCCTTTATTCTAGAGTGTACTTGCGAATCGTTACAGTATTGGGTTTGTTCACCCACACGCCTATCATGAGTTTACTTTACAAATTTCATCCATGAGAATATATAACCATTGAGATTTTGTGCTACATTCTTGATAATGAAGTTCTTGTTTAGTTCTTGAGGCAAGAATTTTCGAATAAAATAGGTTAAGTGATAGTTCTTTGTGTGGGTTTCGCTGAAATTGTGTTGGGTTAAAAGAATTCATGAATTTTGATCTTAGAATTGCAGTAGGTACGAGTTGATTCAATTTTGAGAGAGGAAGAAAAGATCGAGCAAAAATACATGCCCAACTCCACGTTGGATGGGTGTTTTAAAAATTTAGTCCCCAGAAAAGTAACCCCCCCCTCTCGCGGAGAAGATATGGAGTCCACTGTCCCAAAATTTATTTTCGCGATAAAAAATTTAATTTATCTTCTGTATTGAGCTAGTGTTCTTCAGTTTGTGTCTTTGCTCATTTCTTATTATTAACTATTTAAACTTTTTTTTAATCATTGAGAGATATGATATATCAAAACATGATTCATAATTCAAATTCAAGGAAGATTTAAGAGTAGAGTTCAGGAAAGTCTTAAACTTCAGTTGTGAATCCTTTGAGATCAACTATCATTTTGAGCTAAGTTTTAAGGAAGTAAGTAAGAGAATGAGAATATTTGTATACACGAATTCCATATTGTTATATAGACCCTTGAATTGAGTCGTTCATGCCCATAAATTTCGCATGGACTCCATAAATTGAGTATCATTGAGAGGAGTAGTATCTTCAAGATCTAAGTCTTGAGTATTGGATTCCTAACTCTTTCGAGATTATAATCCTAATCATGATACTATTACATGTTACCCATGAAGTCCTTGAGTTGAGTAGTACATACTCCTAATTCTGCATGAACCCTTTGAGTCGAGCATTCTTGAAGCGAGTACTATTATTTAAGTTCTTGAGTTCTGAGTTATTGAGTCTAGAGTATTGAGTTCTAGTTATGCTTATTGAAAACCTTGAATTGAGTCGTTCATGTCCATACTTCGGCATGAAATTTATCTCGAGAAGTCTTTTACAATATTTTAAAACTTGTTTTAAGAGTTGAGCTTTGAGTTGAGTATGAGTAATAGTGAAGATCATTTCTTCAAAAAATTATATGAGAACTAAGTATTCCCAAGAGTTTAATGTTTTCACATTTAAACAATAGAGGAAACACCAATTTCCAAGAGAGCTTTTAAGCTAATTTTTAGTAATAATCTCAAACCACAAAAGAGTTATGTTTTAAATATATAAGCTGAGTATATTTTGGGAGTAGTATTGAGCACCGATATGGGATAAATTCATAATAACTCAAGTATCCATAAATCATGTGGGTAGAAAGGGTTATACTTTTTAGATGATTCCTTAATGCTTTTAGCATAGACTAGTGGATCCACTTAATTGAGAGGTTCTATACTCCGGCAAAGTATAGCACAGTTTTGACAGCGTGAGCGAGACATTATATCATCACATAACTCATAGTGATAGTTGTCGATTAGAGAAACTCTCACAGAGATATTTTGAATTCTTATATACACATAGTTTACTTTGTATTTCATATACGAGCAGAGTTATCTAGTATCCTTGCATACAAACTGAGTTGTTTTCTACTGTTTTAAAAGCTTTCCATGTATTGCATATGTATTGTTGCTATATAATGAGTTGAATATTCAGATGAGTACCCAGAGTCGAGTATCTTATTATTGAGTTGAGCCTAATTTCACAAGTTGAATATCTTATCATTGAGTTGAACCTTATTTCACTGAGTTGAATATTTTATCATTGAGTTGAAGTATGTTTCTTTGAGTTGAGTTGCAAAGAGGTAAGTATGTTTCTTTCCCACCAGTTCAAGCTTATGTTTATGCTTTAGAATTCTACTTAAATGCTCGTACATTTCATGTACTGAGCCATTTGACCTGCATCGTTTCATGATGTAGATACAGGTATTCAGGGTCATAAACAAGAGATTTGTTTATACCACATGGAGTTTGAATTAGCTATGGTGATCCTCTTTGCTTCCGAAGGATTTCATTTACTTTTCAGTTTGGGTCTTGTCCCGACTACCATCTTTTTAATTTAGGGGTCGTTTGGTACAAAAATGAATAACGAATGGATTAGTAATGCATGAATTAGTAGTGCAGGGAGTAGTAATGCAGGGTTTATTTTTATCAAGTGTTTGATTAATTGTTTCCAATCCCAACTTGTGTTTGTTATTCAAATTCGTTTGATTCATTGTTTCCAATCCCAACTTGTGTTTGTATTCAAATTCTTTAAAAATCTACTTTCCAATTATACCCTTAAATTATTATGTAATTGAGTGAAGGTATCTATTGTTGGAAAATATTTTTTTAGGGCATTCTGTGAAGAATAATTTTGTTGGCATGTTTCCAATTTTCTACTTGAATTATTTGAGGATAAACATTTTTCATCTTAATAAATTGATCACTCATAAAATGTCAATTTTAAATTTAAAAAAGATAAACCAACTACTTTTAAAATTATTAAGACGGTTAACAATGGTAAAATTGAATAAACCATCTACATTTACACATAAAAATTGCAATTTATAGTTTTAATATATATGTAATTTTTAAATTGTTCAAAATACAAATAATTAGTGATATATTTGTCTTTTAATTAGTAAATGTTAAATAACTCACATTTCAAATTTATATTGATTTGAGTTAGATATATTTAATAACAAATAACTCTCTCTAAATAATTTGTAAGCTAATTTATTTAAATCAATTTACTTGTACAAATATAAAACATTAAATTAAGAAAAAAAATTAAAAATATTTGAGGGATATTTTTGTCTTTATGTGACTTATCCCATGGTATTATATCCTATATATTACTAATACCTCCAAATGGAAGGTATTAGTAATACATCCTATAATACCATGTAAGATGTAAAACTAATGCATGGATTAATTATATACATAGGCTCAAATTCCTACCAAACATAGTATTAAATTGTACCATATATAATACATGGATTATTTCTTTTAGTGCAGCCTATCAAACGACCCCTTAGAGGCTTCATAGATAGATAGCAGAGTTTGAGAAGTCTGTTTCATTTATTTTATTAAATGTTTTAAAGGCTTGAGTTGCCTATTTCTGGCGGGTTGAATATATTTTATTCAAAGTTTATTTTTAAGTTAAAGATTTTGTAATTGAATTCAATGAATTTTATTTAGTTTTAAGTGTTGTATGCTTGACTTAGCATTCCGCTTGTAGTCAGCCAGAATGAGGGTTTACTTGGGGAACAGAAATGATTCTCGAGTACCAGCCACGTTCAGGGTGTAGGCTTGGGTCGTAAAATTATGTGCCTATAATCTATCAAATTAAGATATTTGAATCTTCTTTCCAATGCCACCAATTTCGCATCAATCCAATTTCTGAATAAAAGGTTATGACCATTATAGTAACCTAATGCAATGCAATGATGAATTAGCCAATGGAAAAACATTAAAAAGGGTTGTCTTCGTCTTGTTATGTCTAAAAAAACCAAAATGAATTTATTGACTAATTAAAGACCCAAAGCAATCAAAGTTTCTTATCTTAGCCCATCATTATCTTCTCTCTCAAACCCTAAGGCAAGACCCTAAGGAAAAATCAAAGTAGAAGACTCAATTCGAAATTCATTCGATCTTTTTCAAGATTCTTTTCAATGTAAGTTCTTATCCAAGAATTTTATCTTTTCCAACTCAAATTCCGTCATACAATTATGAATTACTAATGAAATTCGTAATTCTTGGCCATAGAGATTTCAAGAAACTAATTCAAGAATCTCAAGAAAGGTTTTCTTGATTGTTTACCTTCAAGCTAGGGTTTCAAGGTTTCTAATCAAGTTTTTATTCAAGATTCTTCAAAAACCTTATTCTTTTAGATATGTAAAGCTATCATTGTTGGACTAGTTCGTCATCATACCCTACAACTACTTTCAAATCAATGAAAGAGTAATCTGGGATTCTTTTCCTAGATTCGAGTATTCTTGAGATAAGTTGATTTGAGTTCTTGAGACTCTGTTTCTCTTTTTGAAATTCTATTCCAAATTATTTAATTGCTATATGTTAAGCATTAAATCTTTGGTTGATTCGTTCATGTCTAAATTCAGTATGAACCCTATGAATTTATTATTTTTAGATGAGATATATCGCTGAGTTATGAGTTTCAAGTCCTTGATTTCTTGAGCCTTGAATTTTGAGTACTGAGTTTCCTTATTGTAGTTAAGATCCCCGAGGTGAGTTATTCATGTCCATAATTCCACATGAACCTTATGATTTGAGTTATAAATTTTGAAAAGTCTTTTAAAGTCAATACTTGAGTTCTTAAACTGAATTTTGAGAAAGTAAAGATTAGTTTTGAGAAAAAAGTTTCTTAAACGTTATTAGTATGACAATTGAGTATGTCATTAATGTATGAGTAGTATGATATCTAGATATACCATCAATATTTATGCAATATGACTTTCCGAGTCATTAGTGATCATATTAAAATATGATATTGATATATTTTTGAGAAAGAGTTTTCAAGTTTGAATTGAGTGAGAGTATATGGGGACTATGTATTCCCAAAGGTACCAATTTTTACATTGATAAAAGAGAAACTGAGATTTCTAAATGAGTTATGAGTTCAAAAGATATATCAAGAGCAATTACTTTTTTTAAGAGGATAGTTTGAGCAATTATCTCAAACCAGAGGAAGAGCTATGTTTTTAATCATATGAGCATGATTATATATTATTGGGAGTAGTATTGAGCACCGATATAGAGATCATTTCAGACAACTTCAAGTTCTCATAAACCATGTATGCCAACATGGGTAAAGGGTCATAATTTTTAGATGATTCCTTACTTCTTTTAAGCATAGCTTAGTGGATCTATTTAGTTGAGAATGTTTTATACTTCAACAAGGTATAGGACAGTTTTGCTAGCGTGGGCGAAACATTGTATCATCATATAGCTCATTGTAACACCCCGCAACTAGAAGGAGCTAGAGTTAGAAAGAGTCATTTTTGGAAAAAAATAAAAAATCTGGAAATTTGACAAAATTAAGTTAAGTATGAGTTTGGATCAAATTCAAATGAATATAACTCCTAAATCAGGATGATTTAGGTGTACAATATACATTATCATATATCTTTGAATTAGCTTTTCAACGCTACGGAATTCGCTTAGTTTCGAGTTAGTATGAGTGAGATATGCTCATTTGAAGTTGGGTTGTCTAGATAAAGAAAGTCAAAATCAGATTTTAGAAGGGCATTATGATCTTTTCACAACCCATTTAATTAAATTCGTTTTTGATAATTAAGTTGGAGTGTAAACAGATTGGATTCAGTTTACTCTTTTGAAAAATAAGATAGGATTTTGAGAGAAGAGAAAAGAAGAGGAGAAAAGAAGAGGAGAAAAGATAAGGGGAAGCAAGGAAATTGTCGAGTTCTTGAAGAATTTCTTGTGGATTTCGTCAAGGGTGATCCCTACGAGGTTTGTGAGATCACATAGCGTTAAGTTAGTTCACCCATTTCAATTATGAATCGTTTCAACGAATTTAGATTCTTGAAGGTTTAGAAATTGAGTTTTGATGGATTTGCTTGAAGTTTCTATTGGGTTCTTAATTGTTAGAGTTGTTGAGGAGTTTTTTTTTTTATTTTGATTCATGAAATTAGGTGTCGTTTTGATTAGATTGTTGCATCTTTTGATTATGTGGTCGAATCTAAGTGTTCCGGGAAAGACCCAATCGAGTTTAGAGGGTTTAGAGTTGAAAAAACGAGCAAGAAAAATTGTCAAACACCTAAGGAGAAGGTGTGGGGCTCTGCGCCACTTAGAGGGCCCACAAATGTTCTGAAGTTTGGCCTCTGGGGAACCACGCCATCTAGAGCGCCCCAAGCCAATCTCTAAAGTTTAGCCTCTGGCGCCCCGCGCTACTCATAGTGACAGGGACGCCAAGTCTTCTACTTCTTCCCACTTCTTTTCGTACTAGTTTTTTGAAATGTACCTATGTTTCTTAGTTGATTCCTACACTCTAAGGTACGTCTAAACAACATGAAATCATCAATAACATGAGATCATGAACCTTGAAGCCATAATTCGATTCATGAAAAGTTAAAAGTCTCATTAAAAATAGTTAAGAGTCAAGTCAAGAGAAGTTCTTAGAGTTTTTCAAAAGTCATTTCCAAAAGTTTTAACTTTGTTTTAAGACTTGAGTTTTGAGTTGAGAAAAACAGTAAAGATTGAAGTTCATTTCTTCAAAGAGTTTATGGAGACTATGTATTTCCAATGATTTAAAAATATTTTCACATTTAAATAAGAAAGGAAACTGAGATTTTCAAAGAGCCTTTGAGCTAGTTTTCAGAAAAGAGTAAATGCTTTCACAATTAAGTATGAGAGGAAACTTTGATTTTCAAGAGAATCCTTCGAGCTAAATTTTGAGTAACTATCTAAAACCATTGAAAGAAGTATGTTTTTAATCACAAGATCTAGTATTATATTTTGGGAGTAGTATTGAGCATCGAAATGGGAGAGAGTTCAGAGAACTCCCGGCCCTCGTAAACCATGTAGCCACCATAGGTAGAAAAGGGTCATACTTTTGAGATGATTCCTTAGTGATTTTTAGCATAGACGAGTGGATCCACTTAGTATTCATATTTTATACCCTTAGCAATGTATAGGACAACCTGACAACGTAAGTCAAAACATTGTATCATCATAATAGCTTTCAAGTGATGGTTGTCGGTTAGAAAAACTCCAATAGCAGTATTTTTATAATTTTATTTACATTTCAGAGTTTATATAGTATCTTTCATACATATAGAGTATTATTGTATTTCTAAATACACAGAGTTGGTAGCCATGATTTAAAAAAACTTTTCTTTATATTACATTTATGTTAATGCTTTATATTGAAATGAGTTCAGTTTAGTTCAGTTGAGTTAAAGCCTGATTTGTTCTTTCAGTTCCTTTCAAGCTTATGTGGGGTAGAATTCCCCTCGCATACTCGTACATTTAATGTATTGATGTCATTTGGTCTGCATCTTTTAATGATGGAGATAGGTAACCAAGATCAATATTCAGCGCATCGTTGATTCTAGTTGAACTCCTGAGTTGTTGGTGAGTCTCCTCGCTTTTACATGATCCCTTTTATTGATTTCAATATGTTTAGTTCATTAGGATGTCGTGGGTCTTGTTGTGACATGGATTTCAATTTTAGAGGCTTCATAGATAGACAGTCAAATGTTAGTTCTTTAGTCTTTTCATTTTCATTCTATTATGTTGAGACTTGTGTTGCCTTATTGGCCAGTTGAATGTTCCTTTGCAACACTCTAATTTATTATATAGACTTATCTTTGTTGAGTAAAAGTCTTCTGTTTAGTAAGTGAGCCAGACCAAGGGTTCGCTTGGGGCTAGCAATGGTTGTCGAGTGTCAGTCCCGCCCAGGGTGAAGACTCGGGGCGTGACACTCATTGTGATGGTTGTCTGTTTGAGACTCTCCCAGATAGAGTAAAAAAGTGTATTTTTATTATATCAATTATTATGTTGAGGTTCAGAGATGAATAAGTGTTTTTGCAAAGTTTTAAATGATTTCATTCCTTTAATTCTTTACATTCAGTTGAGCGCGCGCGCGCGCGCGCGCACACACACACACACACACACACACACACAGAGAGAGATGAATAAGTGTTTTTGCAAAGTTTAAATGATTTCATTCCTTTAATTCTTTACATTCAGTTGAGTGCGCGCGCGCGCGCGCGCACACACACACACACACACACACACACACACACACTGTAGTCCTTTCATTCAGTTGTTTGCTTTGGGTCATTCAATTCAGTTATTTGTTTACTCAGCCATATTATCTTTGGTGAGCCTCCTTGTATTCCAGAGAACTTCAAAGTTACTTGCCAGTTTGTAGTTTTGAGGTATCGTTGGTCTTGTTCCAACATCCTTCCTTAATAGAAGAGGTTTTATAGATAGACAATTTAGACGAGTTTTTCAGTTTCAGATATTTTATTTAAAACTTTTGTTTCATACTCAATATATTCAACAACATTTTGAGATTTAGTAAGCTATTTTTTTATATGTTTCTTTCAATTTAATGATTATGGGGAAAAGGATTAAAAATGCCCTCAACGTATCTCAAGTGGTTCAAATATGCTCTCCTTCCATCTTTTGGTTTAAAAATGCCCTTAACATTTTTATACGGTTTAAAATTGCCCTTTTTTAACAGCCTGCTGACATAGCAAATGATGAATCATTTAATTAGATAAATGATTTGATCTTATTGGTACACCTAATTTTTTAAGTCCAACCTAACTACCCGACCCATTTATGCTACAAAACTTCAAACCCACCCAAGAACCCATTTACATATTAAACCACCTAGAAACGTCTTCCTCCCATACTTGTATTTTGTTTGGAGAAAGGCAGATCTCACAAAGCATACTCCTTCCTTCTGCCCAGGTGACATCAATTTTTCACTCCTCTGTGTGCAATTGTTTTCCCCGATCAAAATCATTCTTACTAAAATTGAATCGCTAAGAGTTATGCAACATAAAGTAATTACTTGGTAAATCACTCATAATTATATTCTACTTGAAACAACATATTATTGAAACTTCAAGTGACTACCTTGAATTCTAAATCGAAGAAATGTTGAGCATTATCATTGCTCTGTTTTCATTTTTGTAGTGAGTTTCTAACGAAGAAATTTGAATTCTAAACGACTAAAGTTTCAAGATAGCTTCTTCAATATATGAAACAAATTGAATTCAAAAACTTGTTTACAATAGAACTAGAAAATCTGTCGAATCTCCGTAAGTCGTAATCAAGTTTATAGTTCAGCCATTCATTGTTCAATCATATGCAAAAAATCAACTCAAACAAATCTTGTTGTAGAGAAGAATAAACATTGTAATTCTTCCACCTTTTACTTCCTGAAATTAACTAAAGAAATGGAGAAAAAAAGAAAAGTTGGAGGAAGGAAGAAAGAAGAGAACTAGAACTGATGAGAACAAACGATCCAAATACATTGGTCTGTCGGGTCATGATTTGTAAATGGGTTTCTAGATTAAGTGGGTCATTTATTTTGAAATGGGTAGAGAACATCCATGTCACATTTGCCATTTCAAGCATGCTGTTAAACAAGGGCAATCTTAAATATTATAAAAACGTTAAGGGCATTTTTAAACCAAAAGGTGGAAGGAGGGCATATTTGAACCATTTGAGATACGTTGAGGGCATTTTTAACCCTTTTCCCATGATTATGTATGTTTAAGTTAGTCTTCTACTTGTAGTTAATTAGGATGAGGTTCGTTTGGAGACCAACAATGATTCTCAAGTGTCGACCACGTCTAGAGTATAGCCTCAAGGCGTGACAATGATATTTATTCATCATATTTCGGTCAATATGATGGTAAACTATTTGAAGTAAAATAATGATTAAAGTGACATTGTTTATCGTAAAACAACGAATAAAGTGACATTGTTCATCACTTATCTTAAAATATATAGAACCCAGTTGGGTATTTTTGTTGGTTTCTATTTCTCTCTTCTTCTTTCTTTTCATTCCAACATATTGCACTTACCATTTTGTTTATTGAATAAATCATGCATTTTTGTTATTTTTTAAAAGTTTATACTCATAATTTACAAGTATATTTTTTTATAAATATTATTATTTACTATTGTGAATAATCTATTACATCTCGCTGATTTTACACATTATATAAAAATCTATTTACGTATACATTTGCATTTTCTTTTATTGTTACTTATAGTTAACTTCATAAAGTATTATTTTATGTGATAATGTAATTATATTTATTGTTATTTATTTATATATAAATATAAATATATAAGTGTATGTGTGTTTCACATGTATGTTACGTCACTATGATATATTGCATAAAAATAAATGAAGTATATAATATTACAATTAAAGTTACAATATATGCAACATTATATTTATTGAAATGTCAAGAGAAGTGTTCTTCTAATTTTAGTATATGTGTGTTTCATGTATTTAGCACGTCAATAACACAAACTACATGTAAAAAGTGTAAATTTTTTTTAAAAGATAGCAATTAACGCTAAAATAAAATGAAATATTTCCTTAATTAATAGTGAAAATGGAAGTTATTGAATTGACACAATGAAATACTTATCTCCAATAAAACAACCACAACGAAAGAATTATATAATTCATCATGCGTAGGGATGAATGAACATAACCAAAAAATATATCCTTAATTATAGGGATGAATATATATATATATATATATATATATAAAAGAAAACCTTAAGCCCGCCTACGTGGCGCCACCAAAAATTAGGATTCTCTTTTAATGTATTTTATTACCAAAACTATCCTTCCCATTTCGTGAAAAGTTATGACTTTTAATGAAGAGTTGTGACTTTGATGAAAAGTTGTGACTTTATGAAAAGTTGCGACTTTAATGAAGAGTTTCGACTATTATGAAAAGTGTTTTGATGAAAAGTTGCGATTTTTATGAAGATTTGCGACTTTTATGAAAAGTTGCAACTTTTATGAAAGGTTGTGAGCTTTCCAAAGGGTTGCAACTTTTTCAAATAGTTGAAATCTTTCTGATGAAGCACAATAACCATTATTTTACACTACCCTTTGTTGTCTATAAATAGAGGGATTTCCTTTCATTATAAAACTACGAAAATTCTACACCTCTTAATATTTCTTCTCCTTCTCCTTCTCCTCCTCCTCATTCACAATTAAATATTTGTGTACGTATTTCTTTTCCTTCTCCTTCTCCTCCTCCTCCTCATTCACAATTAAATATTTGTGTACTTTGCTCATGTTGAATGACTCACTAAGACCATTTCTTATGTTATAAATCCTAGTATGTCTTTTAACAATCATTAATTTATGCTTATGTTATTAAGGATAATGGTAAGATATAATAATTTTCATTTTCCTTTATATTATTAATGTTTGTTATTACGTAGAGTGTGTTTGGTATGAAGGAAAACATTTTCTAGAAAATGTTTTCCAATTTTCTCATGTTTGGTTGGGGCAAAAGTTTTGGAAAATATTTTCCAAATCAACTAATTTTCCTCAAAATTAAGGAAAATGATTTCCCTTCAAAAATTAAAGAAAACATTTTCCAAAGCTCTCCTCCAATTTCAAATTACATTTTTTTTGGAAAAACATCAATTTTAAAAAAAATATTTTCAATTTCAAAATTTTATTTTTACACCCGATCTCTGACCACCCTCCCCCCTCCCCCAACACCACCCCCTCCCCAAAAAATTAATTTTGCTTTTTAAAAATATTTTCAACTCCAA
>NC_028643.1:14842065-14870481 GCF_001406875.1 Solanum pennellii | reverse complement strand
CCTCTCTCTCTGTTCTTTCTATTTTTCTTATTCAAAACCCTTTTTCTTTTACCCTAATTGTCATATAATTAAGTATAAAAGATGATAAAAATAACCCACTATTTATTTCAAGGTTATCTCCTTTAACCCCCAAGTAATTGAATTATTAACATTAACCCACTAACTTTATAATTATAAGCATGAATAGTCCAAAACGCCCCTTTAAAAACTTTAGCAGAATTCCGACCCAGTCAGGGTTACGCAGCCTGTGACGGTCCGTCCTGCCATTCCGTCGTGAAGTTCAGAGAGTCGATCTCAGTACCCAAATTTTCAGAATCTAAGTGTTTTGGAACGAGACCCCCTCGACGGTCCGTCGTGCCCACGACGGTCCGTCGTGGGATCCGTCGACCCAGACAGTTATTACCAGAATAAACTCTACTGCTCAAAACGACTAAACAGGTCGTTACATTTTTGTAAATAGAAGGAAACTTTAGAGAATTGATACATCTTAAGTTATGTATTTAACGTAATTTTGTCTTTATATAATGCATCCTTAACTATATGGATGGAATATCGTTTTTCAAGAATGTTCCATAATAAAAATAATTGAATTTTTTTTTAAAAAGGACCTCCAAAAAATGGTTAGAGTCCAGCATAAACTAATCAAAGCCTAAATATTAATAGTATAACTTACATAAGATCAGATAATTAATTAATTTAAAGCCCTAAATATTAGAACATCCTACCTAATATGAATAAGAAAAAAATGTATATATTACTATAAGCTAAACTTCGATATTACTAGTTGTGTAGTACAATATATAATGTAAGATAATTAATTTGAAGTCTTAAATATTAGAACTTCCTATCTAATATGAATAAGGTAACAATGTATCACTGTTAACTACAGCCTGAATGTATTACTAATTTAATTCTAGAATTAACAAGTAATCAATTCACTTGAAGTTAAAATAGAACAAATGGGTGGTGAAGTCCACCAACTTTAATAGCAATTTCAAAACCCAATTATTAAAATGGAAATAGTCGATGACTCACAAAATTAAAAACTTTTGGGTGTGGTAATTAGTTGTTGATATAACATGGTGTGTAGTAGAATTGCTCAATGCAGTTAATTAATAACATATACGTTAGGCATCGTCAATTGTGTTAATCTTTTTTCGATCTCATCGTATATTTGCATAGAATCTCCTTTTAGTCTCATTTATGGACAATCCAATACCTTACTCTATTCCCTCTATCAAGAATAGGGCAAATAGATCTAACTCATAACCTCTCTTTCTAGACATCAAATTTGAATTGATAGTATTGAACTAATTACCCACTCCAATTGACCTCTTTCAAGCATCAGTCAGAGATTGGAGCTAGAATTAAGTTGTCTATGATTCATGAGTTAATCATCGATAATCATTCAAAATTTTAATTAACAGCCATAAACAAAGCAAATCAACAAATCTACTAAATTAAATCAACACTCAACCCCATAGTCACACCTAAAGGTTTAAGGTTTTAGCTACACAATACAAAGTGTAAGTAAATTATACCTTGCTCAAGAGAAGCCATGGATAGCATCAAATTGAGTGTTTAATAGCAGATTCACTTCAAATCCCACTTCAAATTCTCCAATTCAAGTTTATAATTCAAAGATTCAATAAGTAAAAGTGTTTTTGCTCAATGAAAGATGTTTCTCTCTTTAGAAAGGTCAGAGTGTTTCTCTCATTTTTTTGTCACTCTTTCTCTCTCCTCTAGGCTATTTATAGTTTCCCAAAAAAATTTCAATATGTAGTTCCATTTCATTTTCAGCGACGTTAGCTCAATTTGTCCACCGCATTCGACGAAGCACCCTTCTTCCTTTGGTTCACCTTTTCCATGCTCCAAACTCAGGGGTTTAAGTTTCACTAGGATATTTTGTTGGCGTTCTCTTTTCTAAATTTCACAAATCGTTGAACTTCATTTTGTATCGTCCTTTTAGTTTTAATCTTATCTTTCAGCACTGTCAGATTCATCGATATCTATTGCTTCGCCTTGGGTGTTTGGGCAAATCCCCCTTCTTGTATCAAATCACCAACTAATCTTGAAGAGTGACTTAATACATCGTCAACTTAGGTGAAGTCATGCTCCATGGGCGATTCGTCATTTATGTTAGTAGATCCATAATGATTACTTTGCATTTTTATTTGTATTTTTTGGCCATTCTTATAAACTTTAGTCCTTGTCTTGTCCAATGGCCTTCATAGCTGCAAATCATCAACATTTGATTAGAGAAGGAAAAACTTAGGCATTGATGACATCAATTATTGAGCTAAATGAATCTTAAATGAGTGCAAATCTACCAAAAGAGGTTATTCTTAATTAGTTGAAAGTGCTTGATATATTGCATGAAAGTGGTAAAAAGTCCATTTTACTTGATTTGTTGCACCTTTTAGTTGCATATACTCTTATCATCTTAAGGTACCATTCGGGGTGGACTAATATCTTGGCTAGGCTACATATTACTTTTGATTTACATTGTGGACCAGCTTGAAGCATCATACCTGGTGGTCACTATTGACACCAAATTTTGGCTTAATATTTTTTAAAATTCGTAAGTTTTAAGTTTTATTTATTCAATAGTTCACAATACATTTTTTATAATTTTTTTTAAAAGTTCGTCGATATTTATCCTTATTTGTGGAAATTTTAGGATTTTTATCAGTTAATTTTAATTACATTATTTTTTGTCACAACTGGTTGACTACGATCAAATATTTATTCATTTTGATTTTATCATTAGTTCTGTTAAATTGCATTTTTTACATGTTATTAGTCACGTTCATTACATTTTTTAATATTCATTTTTTTGGTTACGTTTGTTCATATATATTTTGATATTTTGCATAATGTTGAAATTCATTCGAATATGAGTAAGATTTCATACACATATATTTCTTAGCTAGTGATTTTCGCCCTTGATTTTAACGTAGTAATATTGTACTATATGTGATTTTCGATTTTTTATTTAAGTCGTTTCTTAGTGATTAAGTTAGTGGTGGTAACATATTTTTAGATTTGATTTGGAAATTTTTAGATTTTATTCATAAAGGGTTTCACTATTCATTAAACTTCTGACTGCCACCACCCTGAAATTCGACGAAACTCCGACAATACAAAACCCCAAACCAAAAACCCAAGCATCCTTTCCCCCTCTCTTTGTTTCTCCCAGCGGCAACAACAATAGCGACCAACAACTCCAAAGAACTCCACCGGAGGAATCAACCAAGATGATAGAAACCTCAACCCAAAGCTACCGGAAACGATCCCATTTCCATGTTCTCCGACGAACCAACAACAAAAGCAGCAATCCGGCGAGCACGCTTCAACCTCAAACAACCAGCAGCTCCCAACTCCAAACACAGCCAACAACTTCAGCCAATTACCGATAGAAAACGACCCCTCAAACAATCAGAACTCGAGCTTGAAGCTCACACCACTATACTATATCCTCCTTAAGTTTCAAAACCCATTTACCCTTCTTCTTCCACCTCTTCTCTGGACCAAAACAACCACCAAAACAACCCAGAAATGACAACAACCAAGGAAACCACCACGAAACACGAACCTCCAGCGAAAATTGTGAAATAAGGTCTTGGGCCTAACTGTAACAACCCTAAAAATGGATATGCTAAGTAATGCTTAATGTGTCTAGAATGCCAACGATTTTAGACCAGGTTCACACGGATTGATGCGCGTAGATTCAGACCTCGGAACCCTTGCTACATCCAAGCCAACTATCTTGGGGAGTTAGTTGAGCTAGGAAATATTGGGTCCAACCATGTAGGGCTCTCGAATACGAAGATTTACTTGAAAGAGTCTTTACCAGACTTAAAAAGGGAAAATCTTAGGTTTGGAGGGTCTAGGGGTAAAATGGTCTTTTTCAAGGATAAGTTTAGTACCGTAATTACCATAAATATATAACTAATTATTTAATAAATAAGGTGGAGGGGCATTTTGGGGAGACAGGGCCGAAATTTGGCTCTTGAAGTGAAGTCTTGCTCCATCGAGGTTCGAACCTAGGTGGAAGCAATGAATTAAACTGTTTTTGATTTAAGTTGGTAAATTAATGTAATTAATTTATATTTATTATTTATTAGCTGATTTAAAATAAAAGTAAATCAGATTTTTATTAATTAAATAAAACCTTATTTGACTAAGTCCTAAACTAGACTCCTAAGCCTAAGAAAACTCTTCTCTCCCACGCTCATCTCTCTCTCTCACGTCTCTATCACTCTCACTCACGTTTTTCTCTGCCAAATAACGTACAAAAACAGTAGGTTAACCAAAGTTCTTCACACTAGCAGAACTCACTATGAAAATTATAAACAAACAACTAATCAAACATGTTAGGCAAATAGAGGGTTTTTCCGTCAAGTTGGTGTTGAAGCTCTTGCATTTGGATGTGTGTTTGGAGGGGTTCTTTGGGCAGCAAGTCGAGGTTTGAATGTTAAAAAGGTATGCGTTCTCTTCTCTCTTGGTCCCTTTCCCAAGAGACTCCTTAAGGTTCAGAATATTCATTCCAATAACTAGGATTGTTCCCCGTTGCATATCCTTGTCACTAGCTCCCGTTGAATCATTAGGTTGGTTATGTTTGCTGGTAGAAAACTAGGGATGAAACGTGTTTTCGTGATGATTATGTGTTTATATGTATGTTTAGAATTATGTGACTTATGTTGATGTTTCCAAAACTGTAACTACGTGTGTATGTGTGTGTTGTCGTGGCTATTGTTCATGGTTTAGGACTTGAAATGACATGATAGTTCTTTATATTTAATGTACACATGTTGATGTAAATGTGATGTTCATATGAGTTGAAATGTGGCTGAGGCATAATCTCTTGGCTTAACGAATCCATGAAAATGCACCTAAAACGTTCAAAATGCACTACGAAATTCCCCTAAGAACTAAGGTGTAACTTGATGAAAGGATGCTGAAAATTAAAAGAAAATTTCCAGCTTCTAGTGATGAATTTCGGTCAGCAAAGAGGGTTCAAAATGCTAAAAAAATGAACTAAAATAAGTGAGGTCATGGAGGATTGAACCTGTGACCTCATGAAAATAAAGAATAAAAAAGAAATGTGGTGAAGGGGATTCGAACCATGGTATTGGCTGGAAAATGTAACTTAAAAGAAAAAAATAAGAAATGAGAGGAGTGGGATTCGAACCCACCACCTCTCAATCAGATTTAAGGAAGAGTAAAAGAAAAAAATAAAATGTGAGGCGTGGGAGTCGAACCCACGACCTCTAGGCAGTGAAGGAGACTAAAGAAAATGAAAGAAAAGAAATGTGAGGCGTGGGAATCGAACGCACGACCTCTAGGCAGTGAAGGAGAGTCAAAGGAAATGAAAGAAAAGAGATGTGAGGCGTGGGAATCGATCCCACGACCTCCTAGGCAGATTTAAGGAAAAAAATAAAAAGAAATTAAAGAGGGGCTATGGGGGTTCGAATCCACAACCCCTCGGCCAAAGGAGAGAAATTTAAAGGCAATGAAAATAAAAAGTAATGTGGTTGTGGGGGTTCGATCCCACATCCTCTTAGTTCCATTAAGCAAAAAATGAAGAGAGAAATTAAGGGAAAAATAAAATGAAGGCATTGGGGCTCAAACTTGGGTCCCCAAGCCGTATGGATCAAACCAAAATAAATAAAAAAAATGTAAGTATTGTTCAAGAGATTTGAAAACCGGGTTCCCTTTCCTAAATTCCGTATAGATGCATAAGTCATACGTGAGTTAAATCTTCAAGAATAATGCTGCCCAGTTAGATCAAAATCGAGATCTTGACATACATATAAGATGCTTAAGTCTTGTACTACATAATCTTAGGAAGATATGAATCACTTAAACGAACTATGACTGAAGCCTCATGGCTTGTATGTATAGACCCATAAGTCTAGCATACGTTTAAAAATAAGTGAACCTAAGATGTATGTAATGAAATGATGTAACCATAGAAGGGTTAAGTACGAGTGTAAAACACACTAAATGGCCAAGTTCATTGGCATACGATGAAATAATTATTATGTGATGAAATGATGAAACCCTAGAAGGGGTGAGTAATTATGAAGAGCAAATGTGCTAATGTTGATGAATGTGGTGACAACATGATATGAGGCTAATGTAAAAGATGAGAGCAATCTCAAATGAGCCTAAGTAAATGTTACCAAAACGTACTCACCTATAAGAGTATAAAGTTAATGAAGAGACCAGTCTCTATGAACACTCTAATGAAAGTATTGAGATTAAGACACTTAATACTAATGATGAGATGAGAAATCATCTATTGATCTATGATGTCCTCATACTAGAAGCCAGCTTCCATGACGTATGAATTGAATGTAATCGAACTTTATACTGAGCACCGAAAGACTAGCTATGAGCAGTGATGCCTTCTTTCGGGAAGGGCGGAGGTTAACGTAACTCTTATGAGATGAGACTGTCTGACATGCCGGGTATGGGTCTCCTTATATATCCTAGTCTTCAAACCTATATTGCCTATATAGGGATCTGGGGGGGTTCAATTCCCATGTACGCTAGCATGTTTTGGGTCACTTTGGCTGGTGATTCCACCTCTTTTCGGTGTGGGTTTCATGACACTAGATTTCATGATGCTCTTATGATCTATGTCAGTTAAAGTTAAAGTTCCCAATGAATGAATGAATAAGGCCAGCCTCAAATGATGCACATAATGAAATGAATGGTACCAAATGTGTTATGGCAGGATGATCAAGAGGTAAGTTAGACTCAAGCAATGACATTAGGTCATTCTTGGTCATTGCACAACGAACCCGATGAAAGTCTTAAACTACATCATAGGTATAGCTGGTGTTTACACTGACCCATTAATGAAATGAAATGAAGTACATATGAATGAATGAAACAAACTCTGTGTTTACTAAATCAGACACCCTAGTTGAGTTCCCATATGTTGAGCCCTCATTTTTGGGAAGTCTTAATGTCAAGTCCATGATTCCAAGGTCTCATGGCATACGAATGAATGATATGAACAACGTTATGTGTTATATGAATTATGATATGTGCCATGTGTACGCTGTTATGTGCTGTGTGCAAAATGTTAAGCATGAAGATGCATGTTACTCTTATGGCATAACTTTCCTAATCCAAATTTGGAAAGCTCATAAACTTTCCTAATCCAAATTTGGAAAGCTTATTCAGTTTCCTAATCTCAATTTGGCAAGTCCACTGACTTGACCTACTACAATCATGTTGTTAAGAAATAGCTATTCTTACTCATGCATGTCCTTGGTGTGTGCTTGCATATACCCATACTTAGTACAAGTGTGTACTAACCCTATACAACTCTAAAATTTTAGGTGCAGGCACAGGTGGACGCTAGAGCTACAGGTTGACGCTGAAACTATCTGGACGTGGAGCATTTATCCGTACTTGGTAGGCCCTCATGCTTTCGAGGATGCTTGCCCATTATATTCTAGCTTAGTTATAGGATTGAGCTAGTGGAGTATGTTCCACTAGCGTTTCTTTCCGCTTTTGTTCATACATTATATTGGTGCCATTTTGGCAAGTTTACATTTAATGCTTTATTAAACTAATTCTTTCATTTGATGATCTTATTGTTATATAGTTGATGGTGAACAATTATGAATCTAATAGAATGATTAGTATGTACGTTAAGAAACAAAAAGTTTCAAATTTTCCGCTAAAAATTAACCTAGACAAAGTAAGAATGACGTAAGTAGGCTTGTCTGCCACCTCTGAGAGGTCAACGACGCCGGTCTCGTTTGTGGTCTAGACTCCGGTCGTGATCAAGTTGGTATCAGAGCGCTAGTTTATTCTGAGGATAATAAGTTCATATCAATCATATTGAGTAGTTTCTAAGTCATGGTAGTGAAGTGCACCACTATCCTGGATTAGAGACTGCATGATGCATAGGAAAATTTCCCTTCTTCTAATCTTATCGTGCCTTCTCTAATATCGGATTTCTTGGTGTTAAGAGCTATCTAACATCAACTCTTGAAGTTTCCAAAAGATGAATACAAGGAGAAAAGCAGGCTGGGAGATTGGAGGAGCGACTACTGGGGTTATTCAAGTTTCTCCCCAGGCTCTAGCTGCTGGAATAGAGATGCATGTTAACTCAGCTGGGTTGACAGATGGATAAGTAAGGACAACTTTTGTACAGATGGCCCAAGCTAGCACTTTACAAGCTCAAGCTATTGGGTTTGATTGATGTGGAGAAGTCTGAGTTGCCATCCTAGAAGCTAAGGGATGTAGCTCAATCTTGGTATAAGGTGTGGCAGGATAGCAGAGCCTTAGGAGGGGGTCCTATTACTTAAGATCTTTTTCAGATGGCTTTTCTAGGGAGGTTCTTTCCTAGATAAATGAAAGAGGCTAAGGTTGAGAAAATCATCAACCTTAAGCAGGGCTTGATGTCAGTCAAGGATTACTCCCTGAGGTTCGTAAGACTTTTTAGCCAAGGAGAGGCCACCTTGTAGAAAGTGTGGCATACTGCATGGGGGAGAATGTATGATGGACTCTAACGCTTGTTACAGTTGTGGCAAACTGAGTCACATGCTAAAGGATTGTCCGATTAGGAGAAGTCAAGAACAAGGGAAGGAGAGGTTCAGTCTAATGGTCCAAGTGAAGAGGCTCCAAGGAGGCAACGATTCTTCGCACTCAAGTCTAGGGGTGTAGGGGAAGGCACCTCTGGTGAAGTCTCAGGTGAGCAGCCTTAATTAGTCCTTCAGGTATTTGACTGTGTATGGTGTTTATGCACTAGTATGAGGTTAATATGTTTGAGTCATCATGTTGGTTGCTGATTTGTATGACTTACATGTTTACTTATGTTGTATGCTTTGATGAGACTAGTTTAGGAAAGAGTTCCTTAGTCTATTAATGTGACGCTACTAGTAGGTTTCAAGGATGTGCACCATCATGTTAATATGTGAATCAGATATTCACCAATGGGGAGTATTGAATTACCTATGTATGCAGACATTCCATAGATGAATTACTTATTGTTAGTAAAAAGTAGTGACATTCCGGGACGAATTTTCCTAAGGTGGGGATAATGTAACAACCCTAAAAATGGATATGCTAAGTAATGCTTAATGTGTATAGAATGCCAACGATTAGACCAGGTTCACATGGATTGATGCGCGTAGATTCAGACCTCAGAACCCTTGCTACATCCAAGCCAACTAACTTGGCGAGTTTGTTGATCTAGGAAAGATTGGGTCCAACCATTGAGGGCTCTCGAATACGAAGATTTACTTGAAAGAGTCTTTACCGGACTTAAAAAAAGGGAAAATCTTAGGTTTGGAGGGTCTAGGGGTAAAATGGTCTTTTTCCAGGATAATTTTAGTATCTTAATTACCTTAAATATATAATTAATTATTTAATTAATAAGGTGGAGGGGCATTTTGGGGTGATAGGGCCGAAATTTGTCTCTTGAAGTGAAGTCTTGCTCCACCCGGGTTCGAACCTAGGTGGAAACAATGAATTAAATTATTTTTAATTTAAGTTGGTAAATTAATGTAATTAATTTATATTTATTATTTATTAGCTGATTTAAAATAAAAGGAAATCAGTTTAATAATAATTAATAAAACCTTATTTGACTAAGTCCTAAACTAGACTCCTAAGCCTAAGAAAATTATTCTCTCCCACACTCATCTCTCTTTCACGTCTCTATCACTCTCACTCACATTTTTCTCTGTCAAATAACGTACAAAAACAGTAGGTAAACCAAAGTTCTTCACACTTGAATAACTCACAAAAAAAATTATAAACAAACAACTAATCAAACACGTTAGGAAAATAGAGGGTTCTTCCGTCAAGTTGGTGTTGAAGCTCTTGCATTTGGACGTGTTTTTGGAGGGTTTCTTTGGGCAGCAAGTCGGGTTTGAACGTCATAAAGGTATGGATTCTCTTCTCTCTTGGTCCCTTTCCCAAGAGACCCCTTAAGGTTCAGAATATTCATTCCGAAAACTAGGATTGTTTCCCGTTGCATATCCCTGTCACTAGCTCCCGTTGAATCATAGGTTGGTTATATTTGCTGGTAGAAAACTAGGAATAAAACGTGTTTTCGTGATAATTTTGAGTTTATATGTATGTTTGGAATTATGTGACTTATGTTGATGTTTCCGAAAATGTAACTACGTGTGTATGTGTGTGATGCCGTGGCTATTGTTCATGGTTTAGGACTTGAAATGACATGATAGTTCTTTATATTTCATGTACACATGTTGATATAAATGTGATGTTCATATGAGTTAAATGTGGCTGATTTGAGGGATAATCTCTGGGCTAAACGAATCCATGAAGACGCACCTAAAACGTTCAAAATGCACTACGAAATTCCCCTAAGAACTAAGGTGTAACTTGATGAAAGGATGCTAAAAATTAAAAGAAAATTTCCAGCTTCTAGTGATGAATTTCGGTCAATAAAGAGGGTTCAAAATGTTGAAAAAAATGAATTAAAACCAGTGAGGTCATGGAGGATTGAACTCGTGATCTCACCATGTTAAAAACAATGAAAATAAAGAAGTGAAATAAAATGTGGTGAAGGGGATTCGAACCATGGTATTGGCTCGAAAATGTAACTTAAAAGAAAAAAAAAAGAAATTAGAGGAGTGGGATTCGAACCCACCACCTCTCAATCAGATTTAAGGAACAGTAAAAGAAAAAAATTAAAATGTGAGGCGTCGGAGTCGAACCCACGACCTCTAGGAAGTGAGGGAGAGTAAAGAAATGAAAGAAAAGAAATGTGAGGCGTGGGAATCGAACCCACGACCTCTAGGCAGTGAAGGAGAGTCAAAGGAAATGAAAGAAAAGAGATGTGAGGCGTGGGAATCGAACCCACGACCTCCTAGGCAGATTTAAGGAAAAAAATAAAAAGAAATTAAAGAGGGGCTATGGGGGTTCGAACCATCAACCCCTCGGCCAAAGGAGAGAAATTTAAAGGCAATGAAAATAAAAAGTAATGTGGTTGTGGGGGTTCGATCCCACATCCTCTTAGTTCCATTAAGCGAAAATCGAAGAGAGAAATTAAGGGAAAAATAAAATGAAGGCATTGGGGCTCGAACTTGGGTCCCCAAGCCATATGGATCAAACCAAAATGAATAAAAAAATTGTAAGTGTTGTTCAAGAGATTTGAAAACCGGGTTCCCTTGCCCATATTCCGTATAGATGCATAAGTTATACGTGAGTTAAATCTTCAAGAATAATGCTGCCCAGTTAGATCGAAATTGATATCTTGGCATACATACAAGATGCATAAGTCTTCTACTACATAATCTTAAGAAGATATGAATCATTTTTAAACGAACTATGAATGAAGCCTCATGGTTTTGTATGTATAGACCCATAAGTCTAGCATACGTTTAAAAATAAGTGAACCTAATAATGTATGTAATGAAATGATGTAACCCTAGAAGGGTTAAGTACGAGTGCAAAACACACTAAATGGCATAGTGCATGTAATGAAATGATGAAACCCTAGAAGGGTTAAGTAAGAGTGTGAAACACACAAATGGCCAAATGCATTGGCATATGATGAAATGAACATTCATGTAAAAAGGGGTGAGTAATTATGAAGAGCAAATATGCTAATGTTGATGAATATGGTGAAAACATGATATGATGCTAATGTAAAAGATGAGAGCAATGTCAAATGAGTCTAAGTAAATGTTACCAAAACGTACTCACCTATGAGAGTGTAAAGTTAATAAAGAGACCAGTCTCTATGAACACTCTAATGAAAGTATTGAGATTAACACACTTAATACTAATGATGAGATGAGAAATCATCTATTGAGCTATGATGTCCTCATACTAGAAGCCATGGAGTTGAATGTAATGGAACTTTATACTGAGCATCGATAGACTAGTTATGAGCTGTGATGCCTTCTTTCGGGAAGAGCGGTGGTTCACGTAACTCTCATGAGATGAGACTGTCTGACATGCCGGGTATGGGTCTCCTTATATCTCCTAGTCTTCGAACCTATACTTCCAATATAGGGATCTGGCGGGATTCAATCCCCATGTACGCTAGCATGTTTTGGGTCACTTTGGCTGGTGATTCCACCTATTTTCAGTATGGGGTTTCATGCTCACATGATCTATGTCGGTTAAAGTTAAAGTTCTCAATGAATGAATGAATGAATGAGGCCAACCTCAAATGATGCACATAATGAAATGAATGATACCAAAGGTGTTAGGGCAGGATAATCAAGAGGTGACTTAGACTCAAGCAATGACATTAGATCATTTTTGGTTATTGCACAACGAACCCGATGAAAGTCTTAAACTACATCCTAGGTATAACTAGTTTTTACACTGGCTCATGAATGAAATGAAATGAAGTACATACGAATGAATGAAACAGACTCTATGTTTACTAAATCAGACACCCTAGTTGAGTTCCCATATGCTGAGCCCTCATTTTTGGGAAGTCTTAATGTCAAGTCCATGATTCCAAGGTCTCATGGCATACGAATGAATGATATGAACAACGTTATGTGTTATATGAATTATGATATGTGCTATGTGTACGCTGTTGTGTGCTGTATGCAAAATGTTAAGCATGATGATGCATGTTACTCTCATGTCATAACTTTCCTAATCCAAATTTGGAAAGCTCTAAACTTTTCTAATCCAAATTTGGAAAGCTCAATCACTTTCCTAATGTCAATTTGGCAAGTCCACTGACTTGACCTTCTACAATCTTTTCCTTAGGAAAGAGCTATTCTTACTCATGCATGTCCTTGGTGTGTGCTTGCATATACCCATACTTAGTACAAGTGTGTACTAACCCTATATAACTCTAAAATTTTAGGTGCAGGCACAGGTGGACGCTGAAACTATCTGGACGTGGAGCATTCATCCGAAATCGATAGACCCTCATGCTTTCGAGGATGCTTGCCCATTATATTCTAGCTTAGTTATAGGATTGAGCTAGTGGAGTATGTTCCACTAGCGTTTCTTTCCGTTTTTGTTCATACATTGTATTGGTGCCATTTTGGCAAGTATACATTTAATTCTATATTAAACTATTTCTTTCATTTGATGATCTTAATGTTAGATGGTTGATGGTGAACAATTATGAATCTAATAGAATGATTAGTATGTATGTTAAGAAACAAAAACTTTCAAATTTTCCGCTAAAATTAACCTAGACGAAGTAAGAATGACGTAAATAGGCTTGTCTGCGACCTTTGTGAGGTCAACGATGCCGATGTCGTCTGGGGTCTAGACTCCGATCGTGACACTAACTCACACCCAAAAGCTAGCTCTTAGGGTGTGAGTTAGGTCTAAGACCTAATTCAACATGGTATCAGAGTAGGGTCCGTCTCACGCGATGTTGGGGCCCTCAAAATAAAAAATTTCCCACGCACCAGATTCTAAGCATTGGGCGTGAGATGGGATGTTAAAGAATGACAAAAAGATCCAAATCGGTAGTTAATGAGATGGGTGGACTCCTTATAAGACTTGGACAATCCTCCTCCTTTTGATCTGGATTTTGGGGTGTGAGTTAGGCCTAAGAAATAATTCAACATGTTATCACAGCAGGGCCCGTCTCACCTAATGTTGGGTCCCTAATATCAAAATTGTCCATGTACCAGATGCTAAGCACTAGGCGTGAGGTGGGGTGTTAAAGAATGAACAAAATTCCCACATGGTTGTTAATAAGATGGGTGAACTCCTTATAAGGGTTGGACAATCCTCCTCCCTTTGAGCTAGTTTTTGGTGTGTAAGTTAGGTCTAAGACCTAATTCAACAAAAATAACTCCAAACAAGACCCTAAACGAACCAGTCCTCATCCCCTTTTCCCTTTACGATTTTTCTTGTATTGCAGGTGTTTAAATACGACCATATTTGCATTTTTGGGGTGAAACCCGACGACTAGATGAGCTCCGATCTCCTGTTCGAACCAGCTCCATATCGAAAATGAAACCACCATCGGTGAGCACTAAGCTCTGGTAAGACATCTTTGTTTTGTCTCCAATTTTTTACCTTTTTATTTTGAAATGTTATTTTTATACTACTCCATTTTTTTTCCAAAAAGAGTGTTCCAGTTTTCTTTTTAGTATGTTCCAAAAAGAATGATCACTTTCCTTTTTTAGCAACAACTTAACTTTAACTTTCCTCGTGATATGTTTAAGGCCACAAGATTAAAGGGCATTTTAGTACATTTGACATAATTTTTATTTAGAATCACAAGATTAAACAATCTTCTTTCTTTTCTTAAATCCGTTCCAATTCAAATTAGACCATTCTTTTTTAGACGGAGGAAGTATTTCTTATTATTGGAACTATTTTGTGTTGATAGCGATTTGAATATTTGTTTCGATGAACTTCATGTTGCTTTAATTATTGTTAAGTTTTTATTACTTATACACCTCTTTCTTCTAGTTTTTTTACTTCTTGTTGTCATTATTAATTGCCATCATGTTGAATATTATTGTTTCACTGTTCATTAATTCTCAAATTGTTATTTTACCATTTTATCTTTTAATAGTTGTTATTATTGTTGCACATATTAAAATTGAGCAATGAAAAAAAAATATCTAGTCGGTTTTCGAGGACACACCATTATTAAAGACGGAGATTTAATTTAAGTTTATATATATTGTTTGTTCAAATTGATCGATGAAGAAATTACCGTCGATTTCCAAGGCCTCCCATGTTAATAAAATGGATTTTTATCTTGAAGCGATTATGTATTCATTTATTTTTATTCTTATTTATTTATTACTAACACTTTTACTAAGTGTCTTTACACGTACACGAAGTTGCTTCCCGTTGAAGCTATTCGAATATAATTCCAATTAATGCTTTTTATTCATTATTTTGTATATATCGATGTTGGTCAAACCTTAGGTCGTTTCTTGTATTATTATTTTATTTTATTACTTGTGTATATTGCATATTTATTATACTCATATATTATTTTTATCTTCTCCTCAATTTGAAAAAAATGAACTCAGTTGAAACCCACAATTGTAGATTTCGAAGGATATCTAACACCTTTCCTACGGAATAACTTGAATCTCTTACCTAGAATCTATTGGTTTTGTAGACATTATTTTAGTTAACTAATTAATTGGTGTCCTAGTTTTTCGTATAATTAGGTGGTGACTCCTTTAAAATTCTTTTATTCTTATAATTCTTTTAAAATTGAATTAATTGATTATATTTTTGAGTCACCACGATGTTTTACCTTATTTGAATAGAGTAGAATTTTTAAAATAGCTACGACCTATAAAATAAGAATAATCTATATATAGAGTCACGAATATGAGCAGAGGTGTTAAAATGTCTACTATTTTACTAATACTTCAACAGCCTAGGTGTCAAATATTCCGCTATTTTATTAGTAGTTCAGCACTCACAAGAAAAATACTATCAAACTCAGGTCTAAGTTACTAGTGTTGCTTTAGTCCAAACCTTGTATTTATATTTAAAAAATTATTAAATATGTATAAATTATTTAGATTAGAATGGAACTCGAAAGAACTCATAAGTTTAAAGGCTTCACCCGGGATGTGCAGTGTAGATTATGTGTTTAGACCAAGAAAATATTTTCATCTCATCCCTATACGTAAAGTTTCCTTTGCATTTTATCTGAACTCTTGTAATTATTGTCCTAACAAAATTGAAAATAGTACATGCTTTTAATCGTCAAGCTATATTTCGATAGAATGCCAACTTGGATTTTGATGCAGAGCAGATGTATCTTGCTGCAACATTTTATTACTCTATTTTTTCTTAAATAATTGTTGATGATGTTCACTATTTTACATTTATTAATTTATTCAATACGACAATTTTCCCCATGCTCCATGGTTCTTGTCCTTTTGTTATTCCTTTTATCAATTCATCTAAAATTATAAATTTGAAAATACTGTTCTATTATTCATGTAAAGGGTGATAAAGTTGAAGAATGATGTTGGTCAACTATATGCTATTGCTATTGATGTTTGGGAGTAGGTCATTAAAGTCATCTACCGTGTTTTTTGGGTTATCTAGAAACCATTGGTTTGTTGCTTACTGCTACACATATTATTGGTAACTTGATTCTTTTATACACTCGCATTGATAATTGGTCGTTAAAAGTTAGTTTTCTTGTAATACCACTCATATTTGAAATAAAATAAATATTATTGATGCAATATTTTATTATCTTAATTATTATTTTCTTAACATGAATTTTATTGTCTAGTATTACTTCTAGTTAGAAGTAGTAATACTATACAAATTAATGGTATTTCCTTTTTATTTTCTCTCTTTTTAAAAATTAATATTAATTGTGTTCATTGTCATATTTCACACGGAATATGTTCATTTTAATACTTTTTAGGAATTAGAGGTATAAATTATTATTTTTAAAGGCGAAATAGTCTGATAGACCTTTATACTTGTATGAGTTTGTATTCTCAACCCTTTTACACGACTCTTTATCAACTGAACTTTTAAATTTAATGAAATTTGATATTTTAAGTCCTTCTGACCATTCACCAAGCTTACCTGGTTGGTTGTTTATTGGGCTGGCACCAACACGTTATTTCACGCGTAGGAGGAGCATGAACTCCAAATTTTGGACTAAAAATAATGGTTTTTTAAAAAAAGAAGACCAAAAAAACTACTTCTTTCTTCTTTTCCTCCTACCCCACTCCATTTCTCTATCTCTCTCTAATTACCATCATCTTCTTCCCCATTCAACCCCTTTGTTTTTCTCTTCCCACATCTCTAATTTCTCTTTTCTTTCCTTTTTTATTTTCATATTTTATTTCTTCCTAAATAAGTAAAAACGTATTGTTATGATATATTTGTGTTTCATTCTACTTTTCTGGGTTATTTATAATTTCATAAGGTGATACAGATTCAATAATTTTGAAGGATGAAAAGTGATCATTGAATGACTAGGTGAAATTAGATGTGTTATACAAAATTGTGTACAAATATTGTGATCTATTTTGATATTTTATTGGTGATTTATTGGTATTATTGGAGAAAAAGTAATTTACGTTGGTTCAAATGGATGATGTAGACGTTGGTAAGAAAAATGGGATTAAGAGTTATGAATGTTAGAAATTTCGAGAAAAAAGTGAATTATGATTTTTAAGAACTTGAAGTGCATGGTCATAACTATAGACCTTAACAGGGAAGGTGAGAGAAAAAACTATTTTCTTTTTCTTTTTGTGAATAGAAGATTTATTATTTTTGTCCTTTATGGAATAACATTTTTGGTTAATAATTTATATTTATGACATGGAATTATTATATCTGTTGTGGATAAATGTGTCATTTGTGTAAGAGAGAGTAAGCTCCATACATGGTTCAAGAGGTTTTAAAATCTCATTTTAATTGAGTTTAAGGGATTAGTTGACATCATGTCAAGTACAAGGATTCAGAATACTAATGCATACAGATATAAGAGTGCATCAAATTATTTTACCTTTTTTAGAACATAGTTAAATTTTTTCTAAAAATCCGTGGCTAAATGTATGGTGAAACTTTACCCAAAAATAAGTTGTCAAAAATATTTGGTAAAAACAGTAGGATAATTTTTGTAATGTAACTTGTGTAATATTAAATGAATCAATCAATTAAACTAGGCTACTAGGGTGTCTTCATCTTCTTACTACAAAAGAGAAAGAAGTGATATAATGACAAACTATTTGTTTATATTATATTTGCAACTTTTATGTAGCTTAATTTTAGTAATCCAAACCACTTATATAAAACAAGATATCCATCAAATGAACTCAATCGGGATCCACAATTATGGATTTTCGAAAGATGTCTAACATTTTCTTTTCTAAATAACTTGAACCTCTTACCTGAAATCTCTTGGTTTCGTAGACATACTTTTAGTCAACTAATTAAATGGTTTTCTAGCTTTTCCCTTTAATTAGGTGATCACTCCTTTAAAATTCATTTTTATTCTTAAAATTATTTTAAAATTGAATTATTTTATTATTATTTGAGTCAACACGACGTTTTTCTGTATTTGAATTTAGTAGTGATGTAAAAAATATGGCGACTCCGCAGGGGATATATAGAAATTCTAACCATTACGAGTTCATTTTTTTCAAATTGAGGAGACTTTTCTTTATTGTGTTATATCTTGTACTTTGTAAATTTGTTGATAATTTGTATATTGTACTTGTAATTTATTCATTATTTAGGCTAATTATTGTAATTTAACTTGTATAATATTGAGTGAATCAATCATTTCGACTAGGCCACTATGATCTCTTCATCTTCTTCCTACAAAAGAGAAAGAAGAACACAATGACAAGCTTTTAATTCATATTGTATTTCAATTTTTTTGTAGTTTAATTTTAGTTACCTAAACCACTTATATAATATACGATATCTATCAAATAAACTCAGTTGGGACCCACCATTGTGATTTTTGAGAAATGCCTAACACCTTTCTTTCAGAATAATTTGAATCCCTTACCTAGAATCTATTGGTTTCATAGACATTTTTTAGATAACTAATTTATTGATTTTCTAGTTTTTCCTTTAGTTAGGTAATCACTTTTTTAGAATTCGTTTGTTCTTAAAAATAAAAATTGAATTAATTTGTTATTTTTTGAGTCACCACGAAGTTTTACCTTATTTGAGTAAAGTATGGATGAAAAAAGAATGGCGGCTCCGTTAGGGGTATATAGAGGTTCTAACCATTATGAGTTCATTTTTTTCAAATTGAGTAAGCTTTTCTTTTAATGTGTTATATCTTGAATTTTGTATATTTTATTGATTATTTATATATTGTACTTGTAATTTATTCATAATTTTTGTAATATATGTGATTTTTGTAATATTGAGTGAATCAATTATTTATACTAGGTCACTAGGATCTCTTCATCTTCTTCTTAAAACAAAAAAAGAAGTGACATTAAGTTTTCTTCGAAAACAAGTTGATTTTTAACTTGTTTTCTTATGTTTGGTTCGTGAGTGAAAAATATTTTCCGGAAAATAATTTCTAGTGTTTAGTTGTTGAGTAAAAATGTTTTAAGGAAAATAATTTTCTATGCTCTTTTCCCCCAACCCCCTCCCCACAAAATCTTGATATTTTTCTATTATTTCTACACACAATCAAATACTAATCCTTTAGAATAACATCTCTAATTTTATGATGAATATAAGATATTGTATGTATCGAACTGTTGTTTTAATAAATAAATAACTTCAAAACAACGTGTCATATAATAGTACATGTTTCTAGATAACACTATACTATTTAAAAAAAAAAGAGGAATATAGATATTTTTTATATTAAATGAGGGCACAAAGGCCCATTTATTGAATAATAAGAATAAGAAAAAAAAAGACATCATGTCCAAACAAAAATAAAAGACGCAAAAGAAAAGAGACCAAATAGGAAAAAAGGGAAAAGGGTCTGATATACCCCTCAACTTTGTCATTTGGAGCTGATATACACCTTGTTATGAAAGTGGCTCATATATACCCCTACTTATAAATAAATGGCTCACATATACCCTTTTCATCTAACGGAAATGAAAAAAAAGATAATTTCAATCTAACTTTTTATTATTTTTTTCTACAATATATAATTCCATATGAGTAAATTTAATCCTCGTCAAACATATTTTTTTGACTTTTATTTTGTTTTAATGACTAATTTAGAATTATTATTTTGATAATCAAATTTATTTATGTTTCACTAATATTCTTGTAAAACTTATTGTAGATGACCAAAATTTTTTCTTCGAATACAAAAATCAAATTACAATATAGACAAAAAAATAGTTTAAATTTTTTTTCTTTAAACAAAGGAATGAAAGAAAAAAATAAAATAAGAATAAGAAACTCAAATAATTATAATAAAAAAAGTCAAAAAATAATTTATGTATTAAAAAAATTAAAATATACCTTGAACTTTGATAGAAAAATCATATATATTCCTAAATAATTTTTTAAAAAAATTAAAAGTAATAAATATAAATTTAAAAGTAATTTTTTTAGCTTCCATTAAATGAAGGGTATATGTGAGTCATTTTATAACGGCAAGGGTATATGTGAGCCGTTTGTATAATGGTAAGGGCATATATGAACCACTTTCATAACGAGGGGTATATCAGCTCCGAATGACAACGTTGAGGGGTATATCAGACCCTTTTCCCAGAAAAAAATGAACAGACACACATTAGAAATCTGCAGAGACAAAGATTTCAGCCTTCACACTCCAGATCTATACACTCCTTGATGAATTTTACATCCACAAGAACACCATCGATAACCATCTACATTGAACTCTATCATAGCTTAGAAACTTTCATCTAGCATTTGAAGATCAGCAACTATCAAATTTTATTCTTCAACATCCATGGCTGCCCACTTTTATCAGATTTCATCACCTCCAACTCATAGTGCATGAATCTATCCTTATTGTAGTTCATGCTATTCCGATGCCTGCCTTTGACTAAGCTAAGTATACTTTATCTTCCTATTATAAATCATGATTTCTTTCCCCTCTCTATATCTTAATAGGTTGAATCTCAACAGAGATTGATACAACCATCTAAGGTCAAGATTAGAGAAATAAAGACATAATTTTTAATAACTAAAATAAAAGATATTTTTTTGCAAAGAGAGATAAAGGAGCCGACTGATTTCCCTCCTTCAAAATCAATGACCTGATTTGATATTATTGAATACCTCAAAGTTTTGACTAGGTGCATATACTCAAATCAATATGAAATTACTTCAGTCAATAGTTAAAAAAATTAAGATACTAACACTATCTCTAGCTTCTTCACGTTTCTCTTTGGGTTTTGATAGTTTTGACTCCCTTAAGGGCTTTGAGTAATCTGAGCATTTTGAGGTTGAACTAGTGGTTCCACATCTACTTCTTGAATTATAATGTCATTAGGCTCCAAATCAATTATGTGATTAGGTAAAATGTATGACGCTACCACTTGAGTTTTAAAGTCCCAAAAGGGTTCTTTATCAATCACACGAAATCGTCGCTTGAGAATAGCAAAGGCTCTTTCAACTGAGGATATCAATAAGGAGGAATGAATCCCTTACAAAGTTCATATTCCGCATCTCCAAGATAAAATTTATCTACAAAGTCATAATATAGTCAATTAATATACATTGTTCATCTAATTTTTTCGATAAACTATTTTAGATTGAATAAGATACCTTGGGGTATTTGAAACCCATGTGGTCTCTCTAATGCATCATTTAATATGTGAGAGTCATGAGCAGATCCTTTCTAACCAGCTATTACATACATGAACTTCAAATTAAAGTTGATGGTAGCCAATATATTTTGTGTTGTTGTGCCTTTTCGATCACGAAATCTACTTTGTTGTTCAATAGGAACAATGCAAGCACATGTGTGTCATCTATTGCTCCTACACAATTCTATATACTACTAAGTTAATAATATGTACAATTTTTTTTTATATAAAATGATCTAAATTTTGAAATTTAGTATGTCACTTACAGCAAACCATGGATGATATCGATAATTCTTCCTTATCTCCGATTGAATAGTACCATCTGGTGGTCCTATAAGGATAGGGTAGAGCTTCAAAACTGCTTGAAGTACCGTGTGAAAGCATTGATGAATAGATTGGATTGACCTATAGAAATGTGATCCAATCTTACATAATCGCTCATTAAAATCAACGATCTCTATAAGTATGAATAATTGTTCTTGAATAAACATGGTTTTGGTTGAACGCAACAAATTATTTCTTATAAGAGCACTGCATAGTTCATAAAACACATGTTTGGTCATTTTTATCTGTCCTATGCAATGAACATCACTTCCACTCAAAATAGTATTCATGTAAAATTTCCTTTCTTGATCTTTATTCGTATAAGGTTCTCTAGGATTGCTACTTTGATTTTCATAGGCTACATTAATTGCAACTCCGAAAGCTAAAATAGATGTAGCTACATCTCAAACTATTGCATCATCTTCATCTTTGTTTGTCATATCCATCTGTTCTAATGACCAATATAATGTAATTGCATTTATGATATAACAAAGAAAAGAACATTATAAGAAAATCTGTCAAGGCATATAGCAATAACTGGTCAATTTTGAGGAAACTAATACCAAAATCAGCAGAGAATTAAAATGTCTTTCCTCCAAATTACCCAATAACTCTTTTCAACTTTCCCTTTAGAATTGACAAACCAGAATCTAAAATCCTATTTCAGATCATATCTCTAGTTCAACTATCGAACAGTGGACGAATAACATTATACACACAACCAAACATACTTGGGCCAAATCTCAGAAAAATATGAAATAATCGAAAACAAAAGGCCACGATTCATAAATGTATCAAATAAATATCAAATTAAATGCATAAATTCACCAAATAAAGTTAAATTCAAACACATGAGCGAGTATTTCAGTAGCAAATCAAGTGAAAGATGAATTTCTTAATAAAGAACTTCGCAATTAAAAATCGCACAACTATAATTATTGAAAGCTTACTTTCGAAATTCTTACAGGAATATGAATGAAAAGAACAACAATGAAAATCCTAAATTTAGAGAGGAACAAGCTGGAGAAACAATGGAGAAACAACGCTCCTTTACTACGTTTGAGGGTGGGCAAGGGGGTAGGCTAGGGGTGAAATTCACCTGTGTTGCACATCGACTTATTTCCTGAAAAATCATTTTCGGAGACTTGTTACGGAATTCGTTTTCCGATGATTTAAGGAAAACAAGTCACTTAGGAAAATATTTTTCCAACATTTTGTTATAACCAAACAAAAGAAAATAGGAAAACATTTTCTACATACCATACACACCCTAAAATATAATTTATTCATTAATGAAGCTAATTTTTGTAATGTGACTTGTCTAATATTGAGTGAGTCAATCATTTAGGTTAGGCCACTATAATCTCTTCATCTTCTTCCTACAAAAGAGAAAGAAGTAACACAATGACAAACTTTTAATTTATATTGTATCTGCAATTTTTTGTAGCTTAATTTTAGTAATTTGAACAACTTATATAAAACAAGATATCCATCAAAATGAACTCAGTCGGGGCCCACAATTATGGATTTCGAAGATGTCTAACATCTTTCCTTCGGAATAACTTGACACACTTACCTAGAATCTGTTGGTTTGTAGACATTCTTTTAGTTAACTAATTAATTGGTTTCCTAGTTTTTTTCTTTAATTAGATGATCACTCCTTTAAATTTGTTCATTCTTAAAATTCTTTTAAAATTGAGATGATTTATTATTTTTCTAGTCACCAAAACTTCTGCCTTATTTGTACAAAGTAGGGATGTAAAAGAAATGACAACTGCTCTGAGGATATATAGAGGTTCAAACCATTACAAATTCAATTTTTTCAAATTGATGAGACTTTTCTTTTATTGTGTTATATCTTGTATTTTGTATATTTTGTTGATTATTTGTATATTGTACTTGTAACTTATTCATTATTTTTGTAATGTGACTTGTGTAGTATTGAGTGAATCAATCAATTACACAAGGCTACTAGGGTCTTTTCATCTTCTTCCTACAAAAAAGAAAGAAGTGACACAATGCCTAACTTTTTATTCATAATATATTTACAATTTTTTTTGTAGCTTAAGTTTACTAATCTAAATCAGTTACATAAAAAAGGTATCCATAAAATGAACTCAGTCAAAACCCACAATTGTGGATTTGGAAGAATGCTAACACATTCCCTTCAGAATAACTTGATCTCCTTTACTATAATATATTTGTTTCGTAGACATTATTTAAGTTAATTAATTAAGTCATTTCCTAGTTTTTCCTTTAATTAGGTTATCATTCATTTAAAATCAGTTTATTCTTAAAATACTTTTAAAATTGAATTAATTTATTATTTTTTGAGTCACCATGACATTTTTCCTAATTTGAATAAAGTAGGATTTTAGAAAGAATGCCGACTCTACTCGGGATTTAGAGGTTTTAACCATTATGAGTTCTTTTTTTTCCAAATTGAGGAGACATATTTTGTTGTCTTATATTGTGTATTTCGTATATTTTGTTGATTATTTGTATGTATAGTACTTATAATTTATTAATTATAATTGTAATGTAATTTGTGCAATATTGAGTAAATAAAACATTTAGACTAGGTCACTAGGGTCTTAGTCTTCTTTCTATAAAAAAAGAAAGAAGTGATATAAAATTATAATTTATTCATCAATTAGGCTAATTTTTATAATGTGACTTGTGTAATATTGAGTGATCAATCATTTAGACTAGGCCATTGGAGTTGCTTCATCTTCTTCCTGCTAAAAAAGAAAGAAGGGATACAATGACAAGCTTTTTTTTTATTAATATTGTATTTACAATTTTTTGTACAATTTTTTGTAGCTTATTTTAGTAATTTAAATCACTTATGTAAAACAAAATATCCATCAAATGAACTAGGTCAGGACCCACAATTGTGAATTTCAAAGAATGCCTAACACAATCCCTTCAAAATAACTTGAACCCATTACCTAGAATATATTGATTCTGAAGACATTCTTTTATTTAATTAATTAATTGATTTTCTAGTTTTTTCTTTAATTAGGTGGAAATTCCTTTGAAATTCGTTTATTTGAAAATACATTTAAAATTGAATTAATTAATTATTATTCGAGTCATCACAACATTTTGCCTCATTTGAATAAAGTAGGAATTAAAAAAGAGTGGAGACTTCGCTGGAGATATAAAAGTTCTAACCATTATTAGTTCATTTTTTTAATTAAGGATATTTTTTTATTGTGTTATATCTTTTATTTTGTATATTTTATTGATTATTTGTATATTTTACTTGTAATTTATTCATTAACTTTGTAATGTAATTTCTATAATATTGAGTGAATCAACCATTTGGACTAGACCACTATAGTCACTTCTTCTTCTTCCTAAAAAAAAGAAAGAAGTGACATTAAATTATAATTTATTTATTAATTAAACTAATTTGTGTAATTTGACTTCTGTAATGTTGAGTGAATCAATCCTTTAGACTAGGCCATTAGGGTCTCTTCATCTTCTTCCAAAAAAAAAAAGAATTGACATTAAATTGTAATTTATTCATTAATTAGGCTAATTTTTGTACAATTAGACTAGGCCACTAGGGTCTCTACATCTTCTTCCTACAAAAAAGAAAGAAGTGACACACTTACAAATTTTTTATTAATATTGTATTTATAATTTTTTGTGTTGCTTAATTTTAGTAATCAAGACCAATTATATAAAACAAGATATCCACCAAATAAACTCAGACAGGACCCACAATTTGGAGACATTATTTTAATTAACTAAACAATTGGTTTCCTAGTTTTCCTTTAACTAGGTGGTCACTACTTTAAATTTGTTTATTATTAAAATGCTTTTAAAATTAAATTAATTAACTATTTTTTTGAGACACCACAACGTATTTCCTTGTTTGAAAAAGTAGGATTTTAAAAAGAATTATGACTCTGCTGTAGGTACAGAGGATTTAACAATTATAAGTTATTTTTTTCGAATTGTTGAGACATTTTTTCTTGTGTTATATTTTATATTATGTATATTTCTTTTTGATTATTTATATATATTGTATTTGTATTTTATTCATTATTTTTTTTAATATGACTTGTATAATATTGAATAAATCAATTATTTAGACGTCATTGTTCTCTTCATCTTCTTCCTACAAAAAAAGAAAAAAGTGACACTAAATTGTAATTTAATCATCAATTAGGCTAATATTTGTAATGTGACTTGTGTTATATTAAGTGATTCAATAATTTTAGTTAGGCCACTAGAGTCTCTCCATCTTCTTCCTACAATAGAGAAAGAAGTGATACAATGACAAACTTTTAATTCATATTATATTTGCAACTTTTTTTTAGCTTAATTTATGTAATCTTAAACCACTTATACAAAACAAGATATTCATAAAATGAACTCAATCGGGACCCAAAATTATGGATTTCCAAAGATGCCTAACACTTTCTCTTTTGAATAACTTAAATCCCTTACCTTGAACCTATTTGTTTCGTAGACATTCTTTTAGTAACTTATTAATTGGTTTCTTAGTGTTTTCTTTAATTACGTGAAAATCCTTTAAAATTTATTTATTCGTAAAATGCTTTTAAAATTGAATTAGTTAATTATTTTTTGAGTCACCACGACGTTTTGCCGTATTTGAATAATGTAGGAATTTAAAAAGAATGACAACTCCGCTGGGGATATAGATGCTCTAATCATTATGAGTTTTTTTTTTCAAATTAAGGAGAGTTTTATTTTATTGTGTTATATTTTGTATATTGTATATTTTGTTGATTATTTGTATATTGTACTTGTAATTTATTCATTATTTTTTTAATGTCACTTGTGAAATATTGAGTGCATCAATCATTCAGACAAGGCCACTAGGGTCTCTTCATCTTCTTCCTACAAAAAAGAAAAAAATGACATTAAATTGCAATTTATTCATTAAATTAAGCTAATTTTTATAATGTGACTTGTGTAATATTGAGTGTGTCAATAATTTAGATTAGACCATTATGATCTGTTCATCTTCTTCCTACAAAGATAAAGAAATGACACAATGACAAGTTTTTAATTCATATTGTAATTCCAACCTATTTGTAGCTTAGTTTTAATAATCTAAACCACTTATATAATATAAGATATCCATCAAATGAACTCAGTCGGGACTAAAAATTGTGGATTTTGAAGAATGCTAACATTTTCTCTTTGGAATAACTTGAACTCATTACCTAGAATCTATTGGTTTCGTACAGGTTATTTTAGTTGACTAATTATTTGGTTTCCTAATTTTTTGTTACGACCCAAAGTGGCCCCTAGGCGTAACCGGCATCGTCGTCCTCCACGAGGACTAAGACAAGCCCTTAGCGTTCGTCATAGCACATCATAGGTAAGAAAATTTGGTAAAATTTAAAACTTTTGCTTATATAGTATGAGGTTTACATAGACCTCTACATAAGAAGCATACATAGACTTCTCGCGTAAACAACATACAACATATAGGAATTTAGTCTAATACTTTCTCTCACGTTAAACGATCTTTAAAGTGAATCACAATAGTTTTGGCATAGCCCTTAGTCTATTACAATATGCCATATAGGCTAAAATGAAAGTCTCAACATGAGAATGGAATAATTGTCTCAAAACATAGACAAGACTAATAAGGCTTGATGAGTGACTTTATCCTCGGAATTCATGAGGACTCACCAATTGACTTAGGAAAGAGCCAAGTCTTCTTCTTCACTGACCACTAATCTCCTCAATGGCCCGAACCTAAAATGTTTAGAAAAAAGGGAGAAAATATGGGTTAGTACAAACCACATGTAATAAGTATGACTCCTATGCACAAAATCATCAATGCATGAGAAAAGGACAATTTAGTCAAAATCATGATTTTTATCAATTTAAATCAACATGCATATATCAAAAGCATAATAAGTCAATTCAACATAATAGTAACCCAACACATAGATCACCAAAGAAATACTCGTGCAATGCCAAAGATAGAACGCTATAATCCTATCCAAGGCTAAATATCACATTAAGCAACCCACTTCATACTTACAACATATTCTCATAATTCATCATAACATGATTAATACATGAATACTACTCATAGCTTATCAACATAATCATAATCATAGTAATAATCATAAAAAAAAGAACACTACTAGAACCATCCCTTAGGACCCCACATGTGCAATGAGTAAGAGAAGTCCCATACCCTCCCTTACCCTATGTAGAAGCCTTCACGACAATCCTAATAAGAGTTCACATACTTAAATTATTCATACTTTTACGTTAGGGAAAGAAGTGCAATAACTGACATGAGACCATGTGAGCTACATGAAATCCGGTGTTCTACTCCCACACCGAAAAGAGAGGGTTAACACTTGCCTAAGGTGAAACCATTCGTACGTAGCTATCTAGGTGGATCCACTAAGATAGAGTCCTATGTGGGCACGTAGTTAAGGGTGAAGGAGATTGTTGCTAGAAACTTTAACTTACTAACGTGGAGGTTTCCATCTCATGAGACAACACATAAATAGGGAATCCAGATTTACTAACGTGAGGAACCCATGTGGGAGTTCGGACTTATTAACGTGATACCTCCATCTCATTTACATTCCCTTTCGGTGCTAAGCATTTATTCCCTTTAGTAATCATCTTATTACATCGTATAAGTTCAAATTAGTCTTTATAGACCCTAAGGTAAACCTCTTATTGTAACGACCTGTTTAGTCGTTTTGAGCAGCAGATTTTATTTCTGGAAAATTGGCTGAGGAAACGGACCCCACGACGGAACGTCACAGGCACGACGGACCGTCGCAGGGTCTCGTTTCAGCATACTTAGAAATTCTGAAATTGGGTACTGAAAATCGACTCTCTG
>NC_028643.1:14822060-14834414 GCF_001406875.1 Solanum pennellii | reverse complement strand
TTATTTAATGAGTTTAAGTCTTCCGCATTATTTTCTGTTGATATATGTTAAAATGATAAGGGTTAGATTGGTTGGTTCGCTCACATAGGAGGGAAATTGTGGGTGCCAGTCGCGGCCCCTGTTTTGGGTCGTGACACTTATCATAATAGCTATCCTTTCACATTAGACACAACATCGTAATCATGAAAACAACATTCAATCATATAATGATCACATCATAACATAATAACATAATTAATATCCAATTCATAGATCTAGGGTTAGGGATGAGGGATCCTTGTCACCAACATCACAACAACACAATTAACTATAACATCATTATCACATAAGTAGATTTCACCTTGCATAATTGAGATCAAAGGATAATCAAGATCATACCTCATTTCCCTTCATGGGACTTCACCCTTCAACACCCAAGAATTCACAACCAACATATGAAAATAGGGCAATTCATGAAGTATTAACATAACAAAAATCAAAGTAAACAAGGGGCATGTTCATCACCCTCAACAATTCACCTTAATCAATCAAGAAATTAAGGATTTGGTGGAAAGACATGGGTCAAAGAAAAACTCATAGGAATTCATCAATTGAACATAAATTCATAATTAAACAACATTAATTCATCATAATTCATCACAATTAACTCACAATTTCATTTTAGAAAGAAGACCCATGTGAGGAGCAAAACCCTTGTTTTGGGGATCTAGAAATCATCTTTTGAAGGACCTCTTGGGGAAAGGATTCCCAAGTGCAAAAGAAACCATACCTTATAGATGATAAAGCCATGAAATTGGGTTGAAAAACTTGAATGCTCGATCTTCGTCTTGGAGCTGTATGGGTCTTCCATGGAGTTTTGGAGGAAGAGAGAATTTGGGAGAGAGAGATTTTTGAGTTCAACTTGTGGGACTTGGTTTGAGTGATAAAATTGACCTAAAACTGACCCTAAGACATTATATAGTCACCCATTAAATTACCCATAAGACCCCTCACATAAATGGGTTTATTTGTGAAGACAAAACACCCAAAATACGACTTTTATGATATCAAGGAAGTAGGTGCGCGTCGCGAGCCTAATTCCCCTATTTATTTTCGAATTTTGAGCTGAGGCAGTAGGGTCCACGTGATGGTTGTGCGTTGCGCAGCAGCCACCAGAAACCTGCCTGCGAGTAGCTACCTTGGCAGCTTGCTCGCCCAAGTTCGGATCCTCCCCAAGGACCCTTCCGGTGGTCCTTGGGGTGTTGTGACTGCACGTTTTGACACTATATACTAGAATCTACCTATTCAAAGCCTTTTTTCAAATTTTGGACTCCATATGACCCTTCAAAACCTTCACCAAACATAGGGACGTCAACTAGTGAAATTTCGCTTGTTTCCAGACGTTATGGCTTTTCTTTAATCCTATTGCTCCAATACTTCTCAAACAAGTTATTTATACTTATTTAGGTATAAAACCATATTTAATAAACATATAGGGCTCTAGCATAAGTCGTGGAAATTTCCGGGTGTGTCAATACTCCCCTCTTTAGGAACACTCGTCCCCAAATGACACTCTAAACCTTTTTATAGGATGAAAAGACTCAAGACTAGCAGCCAACCAACCAACAATATAATAGAATGAGTCACAGATCATAGGAGGAAATCTCAACTCCTTTCAACCCATAACATGGCATCAACAATTAGGATCTTACTCCGCACATACTTATAACAAAATCTTAACTTTTCATATCACATAAGGAGGTACTACCTTCTCCATTTCAATATGAGATCAATATGTACATTAAGAGTTAAAATGTTGATTTCTTATCAAAACAATATCAATTATGCTCATTATTATCTTCCATGAACACTTATAGCATACAACACACTCAAGTGAAAGTCACATAATAAACAAATTTTATGGAAAGACAAGAACTCAACTTAGGCATGAATTTCTACTATAATATGCACATATTTCGAAAAACATGACAAATTCAACATTATTCATAGTAGTCATATAAGGAATTACTAACGTTAATTTTGGCTAAGAGTAAGGGGAAATAGCGAGTCTTCATGTCGGCCTCGGCTTCCGATGTTGCACCCTCAACAAGGTGGTTCCTCCATAGAACTTTTACGGAGGCGACCTTCTTATTCCTCAATTTCTTAAATTGGTGGTCCAAGATCTCAACCGGGATCTCTTCATAAGAAAGATCCTCTTTTACCCCTAAACCTTCTTGAGGAAGAATGGAAAGAGGGTCCCGTATACACTTCTTGAGCATGGAAACATGGAATACCGGATGAATCATGACAACCTCATTTGGCAACTTCAACTCATAGGCAACACTCCCAAATCACTTCAAAATTTCATAAGGTCCCACATAACGAGGACTAAGCTTCCCTTTATTTCCAAACCTCATCACCCCTTTCATGGGTGAATTTTCAAATAGACCCAATCTCCTACTTTGAATTCAAGGTCCCTTTTTCTATTGTCGGCATAAGATTTTTGTCGACTTTGAGCGGATTTTAGTCTATCTCTTTTAATTCGAACCTTCTCAAGGGCTTCATATACCAAGTCGGGACCAAGTAGGCAAACTCACCAACCTCATACCACCCAACCGGAGATCTACACCTTCACCCATAAAGTGCCTCGAAGGGTGCCATAGAGATAGTTGAGTGGTAGCTATTGTTGTAGGAGAATTCTATCAAGGCTAGGTGGTCATCCCAATTACCCTTGAAGTCGATGACACATGCCCTCAACATATCCTCATGAGTTTGAATAGTGTGTTCAGCTTGACCATCCGTCTTGGGATGAAAAGCGGTACTAAGCTTCACCTTCGTACCAATCCCACTTTGGAAAGCTTTCCAAAAATGGGAGGAAAATTGAGTACCTCTATCCGAAATGATGGACAAAGGGGCTCCATGTAACTTCATTATCTCTTTCATGTACAATTTGGCATAGTCTTCCGCTGAATATGTGACTTTGACGGGAAGAAAATATGTGGACTTGGTTAGCCTATCCATAATGACCCATATAGAGTCATGTTGTCTTCTAGTACGAGGCAACCCCACTACAAAGTCCATGTTAATATCCTCCCATTTCCATTTAGGAATATCTATATTTTGAGTCAAGCCACCCGGCCTTTGATGCTCCACTTTCACTTGTTGGCAATTTGGACACTTAACGACAAAGTCCGCTATGTCCCTTTTCATACCATTCCACCATTATGTTTCTTGTAAGTCGCGATATTTCTTTGTAGCACCCTGGTGAATGGTATACGTGGAGCCATGAGCCTCTTCCATGATTAATTCCCCTAAACCATCCACATCCGGTACAGACAACCTTCCTTGGTGCCTATGCACCCCATCTTCTCCTTGAGAGAAAGACTCATTAGACTTACTAAGGACCGTTTCCTTCAATTCCATCAATAGAGTATCAAGGTGTTGCTTGGATTTCACCCCAACCACTAAAGATGACTCAGAGTTGTGGCGAACCACGAAACCACCCTTTGGAGAGTCTTCTAGTCAGACACACAAACGAGCAAACCTATGAACCTCTTTACTAACTCTTTCTTATCATCAACCACATTAGTCACACTACCTATGGACACTCTACTCAAACCATCCGCTACCACTATAGCTTTTCCGAGATGGTAAAGGACACTTATGTCATAGTCCTTTAAAAGATCTAACCATCTTCTTTGATGTAGGTTCAAATCTTTTTGGGTAAACACATATTGTAAGATCTTTTGATAGGTGAATACATCAACATGTACCCCATAGAGATAATGTCTCCAAATTTTCAATGCAAATACCACGGAAGCAAGCTCAAGGTCATGAGTTGGGTAATTCTTCTCATGTGGCTTGAGTTGTCTAGAGGCATACGCTATGACTTTTCCATGTTGCATGATCACAAACCCTAGACCCACTCGGGAGGCATCACAATAAACCATAAACCCTTTGGTACCCTCCGGTAAAGTCAATACCGGAGCGAAGGTGAGTCTATCTTTCAATAGTTGGAAAATCTTTTCACATGATTCCGATCATTCAAATTTGGACTTCTTTTGGGTGAAGGCCGTTAATGGAGATGCGATAAACGAGAATCCCTCAACAAGCCTCCTATATTAACCGTCCAACCCTATAAAACTTCGGATGTCGGTAGGACTCAAAGATCTAGGCCAACTTTTGACCACTTCCGTCTTCCTTGGGTCAACCTCTACCCCTTCACTAGGTAAACCTCTTATCGTAATAGCTCATAGGTGATCACAAGTGAGAGCTATCCTTTAACTTTAGACACAACATCATAATCATGAAAAATTACATTCAATCATATAATGATCACATCATAACATAATTACATACTTCATAGCGAATTCATAGATCTAGTGTTAGGTATGAGGGATCCTTGTCACCAACATCACAACAACACAATTAGCTATAATATCATTATCACATAAGTAGATTTTCACCTTGTATAATTGAGATCAAAGGAGAATCAAGATCATACCTCATTGCCCTTTATGAGAATTCACCCTTCAACTCCAAGAATTCACACATATGAAAATAGGGCAATTCATGAAGTATTAACATAACTAAATTAAAGTACACAAGGGACATGTTCATCACCCTTAACAGTTCACCTTAATCAATCCAAGAAATTAGGGTTTTGGGGGAAAGACATGGGTCAAGGGAAAACTCATATGAATTCATCAATTTACCATCAATTCATACTTAAACAACATTAATTCATCATAATTCATCACAATTAAGTCACAATTTATTTTTAGAAATAAGACCCATGTGAGGAGCAAAACCCTTGTTTTGGGGGATCTAGAAATCATCTTTGAAGGACCTCATGGGGAGAGGATTCCCAAGAGTAAAATAAACCACCTTTTAGATGAAAAAGCCACGAAATTGGATTGAAAAACTTGAAGGCTTGATCTTTTTCTTGGAGCTGTATGGGTCTTCAATGGAGTTTTGGAGGAAGAGAGAATTTGGGAGAGAGAGAGATTTTTGAGTTCAACTTGTGGGACTTGGTTTGAGTGATAAAATTGACCTAAAACTGACCCTAATACATTATATAGTCACCCATTAAATTACCCAAAAGACCCCTCACTTAAATGGGTTTATTTGTGAAGTCAAAACGCCCAAAATACGACTTTTATGATATCTGGGAAGTAGGTGCGCGTCGCCAGCCTAATTCCCCAATTTATTTTCAAATTTTGAGCTGAGGCAGTAGGGTCTGTGTCATCCCCGCGTCACGAGGCCAACTCCATATCTCCACGTGATGGCTGCGCGTCGCGCAGCAACAACCAGAAACCTGCCTGCGGGCAGCTTCCTTGGCAGGTTGCTCGCCCAAGTTCGGATCCTCCCCAAGGACCCTTCCGGTGGTCCTTGGGGTGTTGTGACTGAACCTATTGACCCTCTATACTACACACTACCTATTCGAAATATTATTTCAAATTTTGGACTCCATATGACCCTTCGAAACCTCACCAAACATAGGGACGTCAACTAGTTAAATTTCGCTAGTTTCCAGACGTTAAAACTTTTCTTTAATCCTATTACTCCAATACTTCTCAAACAAGTTATTTATACTTATGTAGGTCTAAAATCATCATTACTCAACATATAAATTTCTATCATAAGTCGTGGAAATTTCCGGGTGTGTCATTTTTTCTTTAATTAGGTAAACAATATTTTGAAATTCGTTTATTCTTAAAATTCTTTTAAAATTGAATCAACTTATTATTTTTTGAGTCACTGCGACTTTTTTCCTTATTTTAATAAAGTAGAGATGTAAAAGAAATGACTATTCTGCTGAGGATATAGAAGTTCAAACCATTATGAGATTATTTTTTATTCAAATTTAGGAGACTTTTCCTTTATTGTGTTATGTCTTGTAATTTGTATATTTTGTTGATTATTTGTATATTATATTTGTAATTTATTCATTATTTTTGTAGTGAGAGTTATGTAATATTGTGTGAATCAATCATTTAAACTAGGTCACTAGAGTCTCTTCATCTTCTTCCTACAAAAAAGAAAGAAGTAACATTAAATTGTAATTTATTCATTAATTGGACTAATTTTTGTAATGTAACTTGTGTAATATTGACTGAATCAATCATTCAAACTTAGGCCAGTAGGTTTTGTTCATCTTCTTCCCACAAAAAAAGAAAAGAGTAACACAATGACAAACTTTTAATTCATATTGTATTTGCAACTTTTTTGTTGTATCTTAATTTTATTAATTTAAACCACTTATATATATATCAAAAAGATATCCGTCAAGTGAACTTAGACCCACAAATTATGGATTTCGAAAGATGTCTAACAACTTTCATTCGAAATAACTTGAACCCCCTTACCTAGAATCTATTGGTTTCATAGACATTCTTCTAGTTAACTAATTAACTAGTTTCCTAAATTTTTTAATTAGGTGGTCACTCATTTAAAATTCGTTTATTCTTAAAATTTTTTTAAAATTGAATTAATTAATTATTTTTTGAGTCACCACAAAATATTGCCTTATTTGAATAAAGTAGGAATGTAAACAAAATGACGTCTCTGCTGTGGTTTGTGAGGTTCTAACCATTATGAGTTTATTTTTTTCAAATTGAGGAGATTTTTATTTTTTTGTGTTATAACATGTATTATATATATTTTGTTGATTGTTTTTATATTGTACTTGTAATTTATTCATTAATTAATTAATTATGTGTGTGTGTGTGTGTATATACATATATATATATATGTATATATATGTGTATATATATATATATATATATATGTATATATATGTGTATATATATATATATATATATGCATATATATATATATGTATATATATATATATATATGTATATATATGTATATGTATATATATACATATATATATATGTATGTGTGTATATATATATATATATATATATATATTTGTATATATACACACACACACACATACAAATATATATATATATATACACACACACACATACAAATATATATATATATATATACGCATTGAATCATGATATAATTTCCACCATTTGACCTTTTTTATTTCTTACTTAAAGGATGATTTAACAGGTCACAGTCATTCATTATCCAAATTGTTTATTGGTGTCACGCTCGGAGCCTACACCCTGGGCGGGACTTGCACTCGGTGACCATTATTGGCCTTGAGCGAACCCTTAACCTGACTTACTTAACTCAGCGGAAGACTTAACACAACCCAATTAAGAAATAAGAACATTCTTAAAAGAAATACTCTAAATAGTTAGCCTTGGCTAAAATGACACTTAAGTCTCAAAGTTAAAACATCTGTCATATAAGATAAAAAGAGACTAAAAATTGAACTGACTGACTATCTATCTATCTATGAAGCCTCTAGATTTAAAATGAATGTTGGGACAGGATCCCTTATCATCCTAACAACTGAAAACTTAAAGAAAGTATCTGAAAGGTAAAGATTTCCTCTGGAATGAAAGGAGGCTCACCAACTAACTCTGAGTTGCTCACTGGATCAACGATGCGTTGGAATGTCAATCCTAGTTATGTGTTTCTGCATTATAATACGATGTAGGCCAACTGGCATCAGTACATTGAATGTACGAGTATACGAGTTGGCATGCTAAAACAACATAGACTTGAAAAGTACTAAGAAAGAACACTTACCTTGGCTCTGCTCGAATCATGAATAACTAACTCCTTATAACTACTCATTTCATTATATAGCAGTTTAAAGACATGTGCAATATAAATAGAAGTTGTTTAAAACATGGTTCTCAACTTTGTATATGCAAAGATACCATTAACTCTAAAATGTATGTAAAAATACAAAATAATCTGATCTAAACTCATAATCTTAATAATAAAGAAAATATACCATCCTTCCTCTCAAAGTCTACTCTGCAATACATGAATGAAGTCCCATACCCCCATTCATACTAAGCAGAAACTCTTGAGAAACCATGCAAACACTGTTGTGGCAGTTTCTCTGATCGACAACCATCACTTAATACTTATAGTAAAAATATAGCGTCTTACCTCACGCTGCCAAGGACCATCCTAAACCTACTAGAGTACAGGACCTGAACTGCCTAATAGATCCACTAGTAAACTGTAAAAAGGATTCATCTAAAGTGTATGACCTTTTCTACACTTGATGGCTACATGGTTTTCATAGAGACTTAAGTTAATATGAAATTCGCATCCCCACATCTGTGCTCAATACTACTCCCAAAATTATACTGGCTCTTCTGTTTTTAAACAATACTGATTCTGTGGTTTGAGATTAGTGCTCAAACTTAGTTTTAAAACTCTCTTGGAAATCATAGTTTCCCTGCTTGCTTCAATTTATAAAGCTATAACTCTTTTATGAAAACTAGGATTTGTAGGTACATCACTTAGGAACTCGTATGAAAAAATGGGAACTCCAGGTGACCCTGGCGCCCTGAGAGGCACGGGGTGCCAGATCCTAACGGACAGAGGCTGTCCTCAGGAGCTCTGGCTGTCGCAGTGACGGACGGAGTCTGTCCTGAGGGGCTCTGATAGGCGCAGCGCCCCAGGGCCTGTCAGACGAGTTTCAAACTTTCTTCTCCGATTTTCAATTCTAACTGTCCCAAACTTCCATGGGTCTTCCCCCAAACACTTAGGATCACTAATATCCTCAATATCCAATAGTTTAGACTCATAAAAAAGCCCGTAAACACGAATAAAAACCACTAAAGGTACACTAGAACTCTACCAACAAGACTTCAACAATTGTTCATCAAGAACTTCAAGATTTACCATTCAATCAATACGAAAGTTGCTGAATTAAACATATTGGTGTGTGGGTGAACGAACCCAACACAAGAAGACCTCACATACCTTGATAGGTATCACCCCCGACGATTTCTACAAGCCGAACTTCGACGATCTTGAACGTTCTTGCTTCCTTTCTCCTCTTTTCTCCTCTTCTTTTCTCTTCTCTCAAACCCTAACTTGTTTTCTAAAAGTGTGAACTGAATAAAATCAGTTTGACCCCAATTTATTACCCAAAAGCGATATAAAATAATTGGGTAAGGAAAATACAACTTTACCCTTCCAAAATCCGAATTGGACTATCCTTAACCCAACAGCCCAACTTTCGAAAGGCATAACTCACTCATACGAAATCAAAATCTCTCAAACGCGGTGGTGTTGGAAATATCTTTCCAAAGCTTCCCAACCATATCAAGAAATATCTCTAACTCATCCTGAGCTAGGAGTTATGTCCGTTTGAAGTTGACCAAAAATTTACTTTTTCCTAACTTAAGAAAATTTCCAGATTTAAATTCTTCCTAAAATTTACTATTTCAACTTCTAAGCTTCTTCCTAACTATTTCAATTTGGGAGATGTTACAATTGGGGTACTTTGGCAAACTTAGTTGACCACTAGATGGTCAATGATCACTAACTTTCCTAGCCCAAGTTGTCCCCTAGGGTCACCAGTCCACTTTAAATAAAATCCACTCTCAGTCATCTAGCGTAGAGTAAAACTAATCCTGATTTAACGCATTTGTCCTTAAATGACCTAAACATCGTAGGCTTATTGGGTCCATTTGAAAGACCACCTTGAGTCCAAAAATGTCCTTAGTTGATTATAATTGTGTGTTTAAATTTGAAAGATGTATATGTCGTTTGACAAACCATTGTCCATCGGGGTTAGGGGTTTATTTTAATTGATTACTTTAGTCAAATTAAGATCTTCACAAGCTATCATTCCACCTAAAAGGTGTTGGCATTATGAGATGACAAGCAGTTCAAGAGGAAGTTCCTTCCACAGAGGCCTAGTTAGGATGACACCCCTGCGTGGAATTTATTATTTGTATTTTTTTCTTATTTCGCAATCCTATTTGATATATTCATAAAATTTGTACTAAATGTTCTGGAGATAATGAATGTTGTCAAATGGCGTAATACATCCATCAGATCGATAGGCCTATACTTGGCACCAAAGGGTCACATTTGTATAGGACTCGCAATAACTATTTGTATGATATCTTATATAATTGAGTTTGCTTTTCAATTGAAAAAATGCTTATATGTTTAATTAATTTATTGTGTGACATCATTCTTCATCCATTATTAACACAAACTAACACTTTTACCTTTTGAGTTTTTTTCTTTTCTTTTTTTAAGCGATACAACAAAAAAGGGGTCATTTTGTAGAGGGTTTTTAATTGATTTGTGGGAGTTTTTGACCCACACAAAATTAATTGAGGCAGTTTAGAAAAGGCCACAATTACCTATGCCATGACACATTTGTGATGGTTTAATAGAACCTCCATTACGTCCGCCACAAAATGAATTTGCAATTTGTCGTGGTTTTTAAAATCAATGTGGTAATTCGTAACCCCTTAAATATGATTCTAGAACTTCAATAACTACACTCTACAAATGGTTTATAACAAAGGGTTTATAACCCACACAATATAGTCTCAATATCTCATTTAATTCTTTTGAAAGAGTTTTTACTATCTTTTTTGCCCTCCCTAGGAGGACCCACCCTTTTTGCTCCCTTGGTGACTCGAACTCGCAACCCAACTCCTACCCCTTTTTCTCCCTTGGTGACTCGAACTCACAACCTGTGGGTTGGAAGTGAGGGGTACTTACACTCCAACAAACTCCCTCTCGTCATTAAGAAACTTGAGTTCTGTCATTTATAACATAAACTACAAAAATATTCAAGTTACAACACAACGTAAATCTTAATTCATGACATATTGACACAATTATAACTATGTTTGATAACTTAAAGTTTAAAACTTTAACAAGTGATTTCACATCAAGCAAATGTAGAAAAGGTAATATAGTAGTTCGATTATAGTGATTTGAATTTATTATTTTTATTTCATATTTTCTTTCATCACAACAACACCATACATTCTTATAACATAATAATATTTTGTTGATATAGTATTGGATGAATTTCACATTTTAATAAATTTATATTCATTAATTTTTAGATAAAGACAAATTTATACATCGGTATGTAAAAATAATCTTAAGTATATAGTAATTGGGTCTTAATAGAACATTCTAATATTTAAAACCTGTATTTAAAGTCAAATATTAAAATTTAAATGCACAACTTAATTATATTCAGATTTTGACATCTTAATCTTATTAAAAGTAAATTATACCTAAATCATCTCAAATGATTTCGCATTTTAAAGTCAAAACGTGCTACTAGTACCTTATGGTGAAGGTTGTTATGTTTTAATCTTACCTAATCTTGTTTGACTTCACATCTAACATCCACTTCTTTGAAATATTCATCTCATGGAAATATATTATACTTTACCAATCTAGTTCTTATCATCATATAATTGTCATCATATAAGTTTACCTTTTACTTTAGTATATATAGTTGAGAAAATACATTAAAAACCACTTTAACTTCGCAGAAAAACTCGCTATAGTACTTTAACTATACAGATATTTATTTACCCCCATAATCTCATTTAAAGTGAAGAAATATCACCCTAAAAATACAAAATTAGTCTCACAATGGCAAGTGATTACACACGCACCAAGTCATTGCCACATCAACAACACTTCATTGCCACGTCAAAACCATGTAAGATATTAGTTTTAATTTTTTTTCCTTCTCTCTCTTCCATGTGATGAATCAATCTTTAGAATTTAATTTTTTTCCCTTCTCTCTCCAATGGATGAACTACCTTTCACCTCCTTTAGTGTTTTCTCAGTTGTTTCTTGATTATCATTAATTTTCATTAATGACTTCTATATTTTAAACCTCAATTTCTTCTAGCAATTTCACCAATTTCTTTTGAGAAAATTCTCATACATTTTCTATCTATATCCATTGATGAGAGATTGCAACATATATGGACCTTCATTGAATTTTTTGATGATTTATTGCTCTCTTTGGTATTTGAGGACAAACAAATCTACTGAAAATGTAGATGAATTCAATCCTTTAGTAAAAAAAAAACAATTCTTTCCAGTATTACATCTTCAAAAATCGTTATTTTTTCATGAAATGCAACAATCACAATTTTTCAAATCATAAAAATGTGTTGATGAAATTTTCTTTTGTTTATCAGAAATCTCAAGTTTGATCGGAATGAAATTTAATTATTTTCTCTGTTTAGTAGATTTTAAAAAAAACTAAAAAAGAGCGATGAAGATTAAGATGCAGGTGAGGTATGATACAATTGAGGTGTTCGTTTAAGGAGAAAGGGGGCGAGAAAAGGGCTAGGGGGTTTTGCAGAAGAAGAAAAAGGGGATTCGGGTTGGGAGGGTTTGGAGAAGATGAAAGTAGGGATAGGTGATTTTTTTATTAATTATATAATATATATATTAGTGGGACCAATCTATATA
>NC_028643.1:14820863-14821706 GCF_001406875.1 Solanum pennellii | reverse complement strand
GAAAATCCTTATTTTATCTTTTTAATTAAATAAAAATCTGTGTTTTTATCCAAAATAAAAGTAACCCCTCATTTAAAAGATCACACTAAATAGCAATAATTAATTAATCAGCCCACAACCACTAAAATTCAGCCCATTCGAAACTGTTCAAATCCAGCCGACTAACATCTTCTTAATTATCCAATTTAATACATTACCAGAAGGCAAACGGCAGCAATATCATCCACTAGCAAATCACCTCCACAGTTCCACCCAACCTGCATTAGAAAACATATTTGGATAAAAATGAAGGGCAAACATTTCCCTCACAGAAATGTGGTACGAGGTCAGCGGACACAACCTAAGATAAGCAATTTGAACATAATTTAGAGCAACAGTCATAGACCTTCAACACATCAGTTCACAATCTATAGTTACAGTATTGATATATACTAGCTTTGGTACATATTACCTGTCTTCTGAAGTAATTTGTAATATCCTGTTAGCTCAAATTTCTAATCAAAATAACAGTCACAACACGATAACGTTAGAGAGTTCGTAGGAGCATTAACCCAGGAAAACATGGCAAATCAATTGCATTTAGAAGAAATAGTTAAGTGATCCAATGCACAATATAAAATATATGGTAAAGAGTAGAGGATATCTTCTCCCTCTCAACTTCATAAGTAAGTAGCCAATCTTCTCCCTCCTAACTTCATAAGTTTCATAATGTATGTATTATGTTTTCATGTTAGGTTTCTGTTTTGATCTTCATGATTTGTAATTGTCATGTTTTTAATTTGTATTAATCTTAATTGATTTTTGTGGCCTTTCATACCCTAATTCTTCTTATATATATATATA
>NC_028643.1:14808752-14820038 GCF_001406875.1 Solanum pennellii | reverse complement strand
GAGTGAGAATATATATATATATATATATATATATATAGAATAACATTGTTTTATCAAGTCAATATGTATAGTGTGTTTCACTAAAATGTTTAAATGACTACGTCATTTTTAACAAAACGTCTTCCTCATCTGTAGAAGTGGTTGGTTGTTTACATGGAATCAGTGATATGGAAAGTGCTTGTGCGAACCGGGAAAAAGGGGAAAATCTACATTGTTACAAATTAGAAAGTCACTCATCTTATTTTAATTAGTTTAATTATGTCATCTTCTTACAAAATAATAGTTAGATACTTTTATGATAGCTAATCTTAGGTGCTACTAAATGGGAATTCATTTGAAATTATTTTGCTTACATATTTTAACCATCTAATTGATCTTTAACATACATAAGAAGGTGTGTAATTGACCCTGAATACTTTGACATTGAGGTGTATATAAGATTTGGATGCGTCTGAGTGTTTGATTTATATCCATATAAAAACTTCGGCTGGTAGTTGTCTTAAAACATTTGTAATTTTAAAATAGGGCTATTAAAATAAGAGTTCTTCAATCTGGTAAGAAGGAAAAGAGGAAAATGATGTTGGAGCTAATCAAAATGAATGGGCTGCATTTCTTTGGATTGTACGAATGAACAAGTGTGATAAAATTGCAGGGGAGACATTGCTTTGGACTGATAAAACATGGTTCAAGCTATATTCCAATATCTTTGACACACACCTTTTATGTTCCATTTGCATGTATGTTTGCTCAATGCACTTTGCTGTAAATACTATTTCCAACTCACTTTTTGCTATGTCAGTTTCCGGTTGATCATTTAATTGCCGCTCAAATGTGGATCATTTATGTATGGCTAGCAGTTTGTACAAACTTGATTTGATTATATGAGAAGCTCCCCTTTCAAGTAAAAATTTGTTAAACAAAAAATAAATGTCCGTAAAGTGTAACGAGCACCATGAAAACATTGGCAATATTTGTACTTTCTTCCATTAGTTGGAAGTTGTGGATTTCGGCATTACTTGGCAACAAGTTATGGTTGATGTGACTTGCTTCTCTAGATTTTGCGAACTTAAATCTGTAGTCTTCTATTTTGGAATCTAAATTACTTAAGGTTTTTTTATCTTATTGTAAATTGTAGTTTTGTGTTGATCCTCTAATTGTTATGTAGGGTCATAAACAATGGGTAGCAGAAGTGCAATTTCTGGGAGTGGTAGATCACCCAAATCTTGTCAAACTTGGATATTGTGACGTTGGCTTATTTGCATGAAGAATTGAAAGTTCAGGTATTTTATTTGAATATTTTCTGATGTTTTTGTCTAAACTTTTCATAAATATATATTGCAAGTGTGTGAACTCTTAGTTGGATTTCTATTTTCTTCAATGTATAACCCATGTGTGGCGTATTGCTTGATGCTGAAGGTATATAATCATTGATATGGCTTCACCTTTGTGGCCTAAAAATGTTAAAGCAGAGTTTTTCTATATGTTTTCATTTATTTTTCTGAATTTTTTGACATTGGAGTGTCTTTGTTTCATCTTTAATTCTATCTGTAAATTATAGCAACGTCTTTATTCAAGACCATTTCAAATTAAAACGTCATCTGCATTGACATCCTTACTGTATATTTGTTCTTTAGACCTTTTGTCAAACATGCATAAAACTTGTATATACCGATTCACCACTGAAGTGGTAAAGTACTGCCGAGTTGCGTTCCAAAAATTTCTAAACACTTTTTTTGGAGTCGTTAACTTGAGCTTTGACAGTATAATACGGGGCCAACATTAATGAACAAATAATTGGGATGGATCTAACTCAAACATCATACAATATAGTGTGAAGATAAATAACTCAACCCAAAAAGTAACTCAAAAAGTAATTCAAAGAGTGAATTTGTGTGAGTCCGCCAAATTTCCATAAGAAAATGGAAATTCGTAGCATAAGTAAGTCAAATAACAACAATTTTTCGTTTATACTACTAATCGATTAATTCTATTTCATCTTTACAATATTGGTTATATGAATTATATAGTTTGAGATAGACAACTGCCAAAATGCATCCAAATTTTTTTTAAAAAAGTAGATGTTTTTTTTTACTACGCAGTACTTGTATTCTTAACTTTTAAAGATGTCCACATCTCTGTCTGAGAGTTTCTGGCCTTAAGAAGTTTGGCCTATTCTGAGCATGTTTGTATTTTTCTGGTTAATAAAGAAAAGAGTGACGAGACATAATAATAATTAATAGAGGGAGATAATGATAATATATCAGACACAGACAATGCATAATAACAATAGTCTATGAAGTGAGTTGAGAACCATGAGTTCTCACGCTCAAGAAGCTGCAAATTAAGTTAGAACATTGTCTTGCTATCTTCATAACCAAGTTATCATAACGTCCATTCATACATATATATATACGCGAAAGATAGTGATGAACCTAATATTTGTTCCCTCATAAAACCATCTCTTACTGTATTGTACTCTGAACAAAAAAGTATTCTATGAAATTTAGTACAAGAAAGTACTCTAGGAAATTAGTAATTTACAAGATGTATGTAAGTCCTAATAAACAAAAAATGTAGAAAGCATATCATACTGTGTTAAATTCAATCCCAACAACTGATTCAGAATCTGCTGCATGCGTCTAGCTCTGATTATTAATATGTGTGGGGAGGAATAACACAGATACGATTGACGAATTAAGAACAGAACCTGCTACTCTAAATTTTGGATTCGTCACTGATTCAACACGTATATATATATAGCAAGAGTGCTCCTATAAATACAAGTCACAAGTCTGTTTTGCTTCCAGGCCAGCTTATTAAATCAAAAAAGACTACGAGGATCAATGGCTAAATCAACGACAGATTTGAGCTCATCCCAGTTTCCATGACTAAACAAATACTCCTGATCTTCAGCACGTGTGTTCCAAAAGATTGAATTTGATGATGTGAATGGCGATTGATCAGGCATGGTCTTAATTAGTTGGATATTATTGTAGTAACTATTTCTTTGATCAACGTGATAATTTAAATTTCCTCCAGATGATGCATTCATAATGTTCTTTTGTGGAAATGCCATCTTTTGAAATTGATGACATTATTCGATTGATCATCAGTGATTTCGGATTGAACACTGCACGCCTTAGAATTTGTGTCACCGAAACTTTGCTTAACAACGGGAAGATCTGTTGTCTGCTGACATGTCAGAGGTAGCTATTGAAGACCTATTGGAAGTTCTATCATTGAAGTCTTTGGTGATCAATAAGACACGCTTTTGTGACCAGGTTGTGGGGACATGGGGTATGCAGCACCTGATTACATATAAACAGAACATCTCACAACTAAGAGTGATGTGTGGAGTTTTGTTGTTGTATTATATGAGATCCTAACCGATCGACGGTCCCTAGAAAGGAATAGACCAAAACCAGAACATAAACTTCTGGATTGGATTAAATGTTATCCTGCTGATGGCAAGAAATTCGGTATGCTCATGTATCCAAGGCTGAAAAATCGGTATTCCATCAGTGCAGCTCGAAAGATGGCAAAGTTAGCTGACACATGTTTTTTGAAATCTGCAAAAGATCGACCCAAGATGAGTCAGGTAGTACAAACTCTGAAGAAGATCATTCTGACTTTCACCATTAGTATCTAAAGAGGTTAACAAGACCGTTCATCATCAGCAGCTAAAGACGATAAGAAGAGCACTTCATTTTCTTGAGCGGAAAACAAATCCATGGCCCAAGAAAATGAGCTTTTTCTACATATTAACTTATGTATATCCTTCCAATGCTAGAGGCACAAAAATTTAGAATCCAAGTGCCTATCAATTTTTTAATTCAAGATGTAATTTGATATCATTGTGATTTCCCTTTATTATGTTTTCAAGACCTATGTATGTACAATGTGAGGCTTGACGCCCTATTAATTGTTACTGATATCAATTTTGACTAACCCTTGTATTACCATGTCAATATTTATATTTTTTCACTTGTATCGTATCATTGGTGTTTTTTGTTGTCCAAAACATGTACTATGAGTGCTTGATGATTCCAAAAAGCATACATAAATCATGATAAAGAGAATACTTTGCGGTTGCTTTAGGAAACTTAAAGAGAATACTACGATGAGCTTCAAGCCAAGAGTTTTCTCTGAAATGAGAAGCTTTATTCATTTATAGATGATTACAGCTCCAAATCATATTGCAAATTATATAAACAATCAATCTGTTTAATCCAGCACATGGACTAATTACGACACATCAAGAATGGATGCACTATAGGTGGCATCAAGTTTTCGTCGAGTGTAGCTGAATATATAACTCCCTTTAACTACCTATGAAAAGGACAAATTAGAGCTAAAATCTGATACATTTCATAGACATTCCATATCAAATTCGTAGATGTGCATTAGCTGAAACATTATAGCTAATATCAGTTACCATCCAAATAATTTAGTAGATCTATGCTATTAAATGACCAGTCAAGTCCCAAATCATCCTCCCAATCTTATCCAATTACTTTTTCTCCACAAATCAATACAAATCACTCCTATTAAATGCGTAGGCAATTCTCATATCTTCCCTCTATTCATATTCAAATTCATCACACTCAAAACTGCAACCATTCAAACATTCATTCATCATATTAAAATTCTACAACCATTCGATCATCCATTTAATTTATCTTCAAATTAAAGAGGGAGCACATTCAAGGAAGGGGCGTTATTTATTTAATTTTTTAATAATTGAGAAAACTTTACGCAGTAGCATATTCACACATTGCAATCCCATTCAATTTCTTAAAGATCATCTCGGTGAGTGTTTTGATTTACAGTGGTTTGTATACTCATTCCTACTCTACTTGAATAACATTATTTAGAACACATATTGCGTTTCAGATAAGCTACGATTCCAGCAAGTACACTCACATACATAGCACTTGGGTATACTGTATTTTCGATATAGCCAAAAATATCTACCGCTAACATATTATATTCTACCAAAACAAATATAACAGGTTCAATGGAATTGCTATAGACTATCATTAAAGAATACAATGGATCATTGAATATTTTGATGGAAGTTAACCTCCTACAACAGCTAGTACCAAAATTAGTTTCCCTCGAACAGATGCTAAAACAAAAAGAAAATACAAATGCATCAACAGGCGAGTGTAGTCGAGTGAATAAGGAAGTGGGTTCTCTCAAAAACAGCAGATGGAAGTATTCCAGATTGAAGCGAAAAGTTGCTTTTATTGAAAAACAATACAAGAACCATCCAAAAAAACTAATAATACAGCTAATACGTTTTGTTAACAGATTCACAAAGTTGGCGAAGTTGACAAACTTTTCAAGCAGACATGTTCGCATTCATCAAAATGGTATGGTAATATGCATCCCCATTTATCTCTTATCTAAATGTGAAAATTTGACTGATTGTTCATATGAGAAACTGAATGACTAAATCATTAACTAACTACATGATTATGTTTATATTTAATTGTTCAAATTGACAGGACATTACACAACAACTTGGAATTTTGGCCCCCCAAAGTACACATGCCAATATTGTGGAGCTCTTTTATGGTATGAAGAACGAACAACAAAAACAAAACAAACAACAAAACCGATATTCTCATTTTGTTGTATGGGAGGAGGTCGTGTACAACTTCCTTTATTGAGGGAACCACCACCTTATCTGAAGTATCTTTTGGGTAAAGAATCAGGACAACTAGGTATTAATTTTCGAAAAAATATTAGAGCTTATAACTCAATGTTTGCATTTACATCCATGGGTGGCCGAGTTGATGGATCTATCAATCACTCAAAGGGGCCATACGTTTTCAGGATGTGTGGTCAGAATTATCATCGTATAGGATCTTTATTGTCTGAAATTGGTAAAAGACCCCAGTTTGCTCAGCTATATATATATATGATACTGAAAATGAGATAAACAACAGAATGAATTGTCTGTTGGAAGGAGACATTGATCCTGAAATTGTTCATGGCTTATCAGTAATGTTGGACGAGCATAATATATTGGTTACAACATTTCGAATGGCTAGAGATATATATAAAGAGCATCCTAAATGTGAATTTGGCCTACGTTTCCTATCTAATAGGACAACGGATGGTCGACAATATAATTTATCCACAACTTCTGAAGTAGCTGGATTAATAGTGGGTGATCTTACCGAAGAAAACTTCCAGCGAGATATTATTGTAGAGCATAGGAAAAATGGACTTCGAAGAATTTCTGATCTACACCCTAGTTTTATGTCTATGACATATCCACTAATACACCCATATGGTGAAGATGGATATAGAGTTGGAATAAATTTGGGAGATGTCATCGACAAGACTTACAAGCGACAAAAATTAACAATGAGAGACTTCTATTGATTTAGAATACAACAAAGACTTAACGAGGGTAAGACTCTCTTGCTAGATGGTAGACTATCACAACAATACATTGTTGAGGGTTACATGGCAATCGAGGAAGAAAGATTTCGTTATATTCGGAATAATCAACCAAAACTCAGAGCTGATCTTTACTCTGGCTTAATGGATTCCATTCTTCGTGGTGATTCAGATTGTTCTTTGGTAGGAAAAACAGTTATCTTACCTTAATCTCACACTGGAGGACCTCACTATTGGGCACAAAATTATCAAGATGCAATGGTAATTTGCAGGTGGGCTGGATATCCAGATTTGTTCCTCACTTTCACATGCAATCCAAAGTGGCCCGAAATAAATGAAATGCTTCGCTTAATAGAACAATCCGGTGATGATAACAGGGTGGACATTATATGCAGAGTGTTCCAAATCAAGTTATTCCAATTAATCCAAGATCTGAAAAGCAACAACCTTTTGAAAAAATAATTGCATGTAAGTTCAAACTTCAACATACTAACAGAATACATCAGTTACTAATTCAAGCGTTTACATTTTGCTAAAAAAACAAATGATTACTTTACCGGCATCCTAACAAACACATTATACCTTTAACTCTGCAGGTTTATATACAATTGAATTTCAGAAAAGAGGACTACCTCATGCACATATACTACTCTTCCTGCATCCTACATTAAAAAGTCCATTTATAGATCATATTAACACAATAACAGTTGAAATACCCGATATGGAAGTCGACCCTGATGGTTATAAAGCTGTAAAGAACTACATGATGCATGGACCTTGTGGAGACCTCAATCCAGGATGCCCATGTATGAAGCAAGGAAAATGCACCAAGCATTTTCCAAAGAAGTTCAATAATCAAACAACTTTTGATGTAGATGGGTTCCCAATTTATAGGAGAAGAAACACAGGTACAAAATTCAATAAAAATAATGTCATTTTAGATAACAGATATGTCGTCCCTTATAACAGGAATTTGATCGTCAAATTTGATGCACATATAAATGTCGAGTTGTGCAATTGCTCAAGATCAGTGAAGTACCTATTTAAATATGTCAATAAGGGATCTGATAGAGCAACAATTGGTATAGAATGCTCAGATACTCCCACAGAACGTGATGAGATCAAAAGATATCTAGATTGTAGATACATATCAGCTACAGAAGCTTGCTGGAGGATCTTTTCATTTGACATACATCATAGACAACCAACAGTTGAGCGTTTGCCATTCTATTTACAAGGAGAAAACACCATAGTGTTCCAAGAAGAAAGGTGTCCTGAAAGCATACTAAACAGACCCGATATAGTAAAAACAAAATTCACGGAATGGTTTTAGGCAAACAAAGAATATGAGGATGCGCGAGAGCTAACATATTCAGATTTTCCTACACGTTAGATCTGGCACGCAACATGAAAAAGATGGACTAGAAGAAAAAAGGGGAAGTCAGTTGGTAGAATTTACTTCACACATCCTGCAAGTGGAGAACGATTTTACATGAGAATGCTACTTAATTTTGTCAAAGAAAGCACTTCTTTTGAAAGCATCAGAACAATTAATGGAGTCCGGTGTGATACTTATAAGGAGGCATGCTACGCATTGGGATTATTGGAGGATGATAAAGAATGGAATGACTGCTTGGCTGAAGCTGCATGTTAGGCATCAGGAAATGAGTTGAGAAATTCTGTTTGTGACGATACTAATTCACTGTCAAGTGTCTGATTCGTCCAAACTTTGGAGGAGCAACTATGAAATTTTATCAGAAGATATAACATCATTACAACGAAAGAGATTTCAATTGGAAGATTTAAAGTTAAATGAAAAACAACTTGAATCATATACGCTATTTGAGATAGAAACCATACTTCTGAAGATAGGAAAAAGTTTGAAAGACATACATGGAATGCCACTTCCAGATTCTTCTTTGATGAATGACACAGGGAATCGCCTAATCAATGAGGAACTAGAATATGAAAAAGGTTTCTTAAAGGAAGTACATGATAAATCATTCGCTCTTTTAAATGATTGCCAAAAGATAGCTTATGAAGCAGTAATAAAATCAGTTGTTAATGAAGAAGGACGCTTATTTTTTATAAATGGGCATGGTGGTACCGGGAAGACATTTTTATGGAATACAATAATTTCCAGGCTGAGATCAGAATCAAAAATAGTTCTTCCAGTTGCTACTTCTGGAATAGCCGCTTTGTTATTACCAAATGACAGGACAACACATTCACGATTCCATATTCCTTTGGACATTAGTGCAGAATCAACTTGTGAAATAAGACAAGGAAGCCAGTTAGCCGAACTACTTTTGAAAACGTCTTTAATCCTTTGGGATGAAGCGCCAATGGCAAATAAATTTTGTTTTGAAGCCTTAGATAGGACCTTGCGAGATATCCTCCGATTAAAATATGAAAACAGCGCAGACAAACCATTTGGAGGCCTTACAATCGTATTTGGTGGTGATTTTCGTCAAATACTACCGGTGATTCCAAAAGGAACACGAGCTGATATTTTAGATGCATCACTCAACTCCTCATATTTGTGGCCATTCCTTAAAATTTATGAGCTGAAACAAAATATGCGACTTTGTTGTGGAAGAGTATCTGATTCTGAATCCGCTGAAGTTACTACTTTCGACAAATGGTTGTTACAAATTGGGGATGGATCCTTTTATAGTGATGTTGACAATGACCTTATTGAAGTGCCTACTGATATAAGTATAATGCCATCCAATGATCCAATCGGATCAATCGTCAACGGAGTTTACCCGTACCTCTTGCAGAAGTACAATGACCCAACATATTTGCAAGAAAGAGCAATACTTACTCCTAAAAATGAAATGGTCCATGAATTGAATGATAAAATTATGAAAATGATTCAAGGTTAAGGAAGAACATATTTTAGCTCTGACAATGTGTGTAAAGCAAGTGTGAACACTAATGATGAAGATCTATTGTACCCAACGGAATTTTTAAATAGCTTAAGATTTTCGGGAATTCCTAATCATGAAGTACACTTAAAAGTAGGCACTCCAGTTATGCTTCTGAGGAATCTAAATCAAAGTGAAGGACTATGCAACGGAACAAGATTGATTGTCACACATCTTGGTAACTGGTCTATTAGTGCAAATATCATCTCCGGAAAAAACATTGGCTCGAAAGTAACAATACCCAGAATTATTATGTCTCCTAATGATTCAAAGTGGCCATTCAAGTTAAACAGACGTTAACTTCATGTAGCACCATGTTTCGCTATGACAATTAATAAAAGTCAAGGACAGTCTCTCAACCATGTTGGATTATAGCTTCCTAAACAAGTATTCACTCATGGCCAATTATATGTAGCACTATCCCGAGTAACAAAAAGACAAGGATTAACTATTCTAAATGTTGACGACGACATGGAAGATCCTATGTTCATTAAAAATATCGTTTACACAGAAGTATTTCAAAATATATGCCCTTAAAGCTGAAATAGAAATGAGGTATTTCCTTTATTTCATCCCATATTTTTATTTTATTATGAAAATTCATAACTGTTAAACTAACAGTGCTCTGTTTTGGAACAAATAAGTATACTTGAAGATTAATGATGTAGATGAAGTACCAGGAGGTCACACAAACACTATATAACTTGAGGAATTTCCTTTTGTCCCAATCTAGATGGACAGAGTTACTTCGTACTTATTGACGGCGGGCGCCTGGGAGATATTATGTGGAATTAGTCAAGGTGTGTGCAACCTGACCCGGATATCATGGTTATCGAAACAATATGTGCATAATTCGAATTACAAAAGTGATTAAACCAAGGGTTTGCTGGTTTAGGGAGTACCCTTCTTTCATGTTTTAGGTATCAACTCATTCTCTTAGCATGCAGTGAATGTTCTTCTCCCATCTGTCTGGATATTCTTGTGTAACCAAGAAGAAGCATTGAGTATTGCAGAGACCTATTTATGATTAACAGAATGAAAATGAGAGGAGTTGTGTTATAGTTTATGCTTTATTACTAACTTGGGTTTTCTATGCTGGAACTTGACATGATGAGTGCAACTAAGCATGATTTTTTCCGCGATTCTTAAAAATTTGCTCTGTCTCAGAAATTAGAGTACTCACCTTCGCAAAGACAAGTGTTTTCTTTGATTTATTTATTTTAGTTGCTAAGGTAAAAAAATATCATCGTTCAACATTAACCTTTTTAACATTCCTCAGGAGCATAATGATCAACGACTTTCAAAAAATGAATCATCTACATAATGGCTTCTGATGTCTGGATGTCGCCCATAGCCAGGATGACACAGAAACTCTTGGGGGAACTGATATAATTAAATGAAAGTGGTAACGACTGGTAGCAGAAATTAAAAATATGTGTCTGCATCTTACTAAGATTTGTAGATCAATAGATGTGTTGAAAATGAATAGTACAATAATTGAATGGTCAATAGGAAAAGAAGGGAATAATAGTTATGAGTATTTGTAACAACCTGTTTAGTAGGTTCGAGCAGTAAAAATTATTTTGAAAATAACTGACGGGGTCGACGGATCAGGCGACGGACCGTCGAGGGTCTTCGTTCCAAAACACTTCAACTCTGAAATCGGAGTACTGAGGTCGACTCTCTGAACTTCACGACGGAACTGCAGCACGGACCGTCGTAGATACGACGGACCGTCACAAACCCCTTTACGGAATTTAACTCTCTGAACTCTGTGACGGACCTATAGGACGGACCGTCATAGACACGACAGGCCGTCCCAGGTTGCGTAACCCCAACTGGGTCGGATTTCTGCTAAAGGTTTTAAAGGGATGTTTTGGACTATTCATGACAAACTTTATGAAATTAGTGGGGTAAGTTTAATAATTTATTTACTTGGGGG
>NC_028643.1:14774857-14796869 GCF_001406875.1 Solanum pennellii | reverse complement strand
GACGGACCGTCACAAGCTTCGTAATCCCACACTTGGTCAGACTTCCCCATCTTCCTTCAGCAGCTGCACTACGTTGCCACCTACGGACCGTCACAAGCACGACGGACCGTCATAAGCTCCGTAGGTGGTCTCTTCTGCATTTTTTCGCTCAAAATCTCCGCATTCAGCCTTGGACAGATTTCCTGCAAAACAAAGAGAAACTTATATCAAAATTAGCACAAAAAGGCTTTCGGACACACTAAACTTAAGGAAAAAGTATTAATTATACCGTGAAACCACAGTATATCATAGAGCGGCAGCGCTTCATCGGCATCATGTCACTTCAGCGGCAATTTTCGGGAGAAAGAGCTCTTATAAATTCCCCTCTTTTGTAACATACCCTCAACCCACTACACTCAGAAAATACCTTTAATGTTAAGATCGATTCCTAGAGATTTATTTATCAAAATTCAATTCCATAAAGTCATATGGATTCCTTAAAGAGTTATCTAATCGATTATGTAATTGATTCATATTTACTCCACCCGATTGCTACGAGATTTCCCCACACCTTGATGACTTCGATTTCCTCCAAACCTAAACAAGTTTAGAAAAATCCTAACACTGCGAAAAAGTTTTCTGGCTGCAATTTTTCCTTTGTTGGCATTTCTATAATGACGGAACCCGATCGTTATACTTTAGGGATTTAACTAAAAATTAGTTTAAAGTTCAAAGTTAGAATTAATACATGATAAGCAAATACAATTAAATAATCAAGTAAAAATAAATTAAATAATAAATTGGGCTCCAGACTAGTTTCCGTTCGCCTGAATTGGTTACTTAGGCCAAACTACTAATTTTGGGCTTTTAAACCCATTTTCAACATGTTTGCTCAGTTGTATACTATACGGGGTCATTTGATAATTTTAATATGAGTTATGATGGGATAAGTTATGGTTGAATGTTATTTTTGGATAAGTTATGTTGGATTAGTTATGATGGGATAATTTATGTTGAGATTATTTCTTATTGAGTGTTTGGTTTGTTGTATTCAATATAACATACATTGCATAAATATTAAGAAAAAGTTGTTTTTTTACAAAATTACCCTTCACTTGATTTAGTTTATAATCTTTTCTTTTCAATCTTTAGTGGTTCATTTTTTAATATAAAACTTTCATTTTATTTAGCTTAAATATTTTTGTTTATGCATTCCCATGATAAATACCATATGTATTTAAAAATAATTTTTTTCTTGTTAAGCTTAAAAAAAGAACGTCCCTCTTAAGTTTATTAAAGTGAAAGAAGATTTATGACAAATCAAAATATAAATAAACATAAGAATTAGTCAAATAAATCAATCAATAAAAATTATATTTATATAGTGTAATTTTTTAATTTAAAAATATGAATAATTATCATATAAATAAGTAGTGAATATTATTACACGTGGTATTACAAATGATGTAAATATACATAAATGTGAAAAAATGACGTATAAAAAGGTTTAAAGGGTATATTTGGTATTTATCTAGTTTATCATGGGATAACATATCACCGAATTACTATACCACCCAACAGGAGGGATAACTCATTCAGGTATTAATTCTTATTTAGGGATAAGTTATCCCAAGCTTTGAAACCAGACAAGAAAATAAAGGGTACATAACATTTATCCCAGAATAAACTGTCCTTATCCATCACATCGAATGACCATTAAAAATATATAATAAAATTTAGGATCCATGACTTATCAAGAATTTTCTCAAAGGATATCCACTTTGAAGAAATAGATAAGTAATTCAATTACTATATTAAGATCATATGCGTTAAAAAGTAGTTCAAATATATCACTAAAATTTTCTTCGATGATGACAATCTAAAATTAAAAAGAAAAAAGAACACTGAATTAACCAACAATTTTCAGCACTAATATTTTAATTGTTTGTATGTGGATGTAGTTATGTTGCATGGACAATATTTCTATGTTGAATCCACTTCTTCTTCGTATTCTGTGAACAGGATGGTAGACCCATCTCTATTTTGTATTCATAGGTCCTATTATAAGATGGTATAATAAAAAATTTCTTCGGCCATATACCAGCAAAGACCTCAAAATTCAATTTGGTATGATGTAGATTTCTTCGTCTTTCCTTTTTTTTCCATTCATCTGTACCATTTTGCGAATTACCAAAAATTTCATTTGTAAACCCTAAATGTTAGACTAAAGAAAATGGTTTTTTGTTTCAACAATGCTTACTCATCATTGGCATGGCAAAGTGTGGAAAGTCTATTTAATAAAAAATTGAATTTATGTGCTTCATTCATTCGATATTGAAAAATTTTAAGTAATGTGAGTTGTATTTTATTTGGCCCTATTTTCACTAAACAAGTACTACTTGTAAGATTAAATACTTTATAACTTAATATCAGGATCTTGAACACGATAATCTTACGTAGAGCGGTCAAGAGCACATGACATCATCACAGAGAAAAACATAAGTGATAGTCGTAAATTGGTTGCTACCTCCTTGCTGTAACTTTATCTTACTACAACCGTCAACGATGGAATTATTGTAGAGGATGTGTGGTAACCCTAATGGGTGGAAGGGGACTATTTATAGAGGTTATGATTTTTATTTGGTACGTCCATCAAGTAACCAATATACGGACAAGATCTATTCCTTATTAAATATTATTTATGGTATTACTTGAATTACAAGTAAATTTGGGTCATAAGAAAGAATAATTAATAATAATTCTAGCATTCTCCCACTTGGCTCAATAACCATATAACATTAATATTTAATAAAAATTAGTTGTGCATACAATAGATCTCTTCTATAATGTTTATCATACATACCACAATATAACAAACTACTAATGAAAGTTATGGCGGTTGTACACAAATTTTAAGGTACATACCTCCTTCCATATACTACTACATTAGCAACTTATCATACTTGGTTCATAAGCTATAAAAACATATAACATTAAAGTCCACAATAATGTCTCATACACATTTATCTTATAGTATCTCAAAATAATAATGTGTACACCGTTATGAGAAACAAGATATTCATTAATGTATATCATAAACACATAATTTGAGCTTAGAGTGTAAAACATCATAAACGTATCAATCATAAGTACAACCAAGACCCATTATTTGAACATGTTCTTTAAATGTCTTTGGTTGTAAGTCATTCGTTAACGGATCTACAATTATGAGATCAATTTTAATATTCTTAAGTAACACTCTTTGTTTTTGAATTTCTTCCTTGACAGCAAAGTACTTTAATTCCATATCTTTGACACATTTGGAGTACTTTTCATTCTTGGAGAAGAATACTGCTGCAACATTATCACATTAAATTTTCAGCAGCTTGGTAATAGTGTTGAAAAACCCAAATCCTGAAACAAAGTTTCGCAGCCATAATGTATGAATTGTGGCTTCTTACCGTGCCATAAACTTTCCTTGTAACTTTTCAGTGATCAATTCCAGGGATACTTTGATATCCTCATAGCATTCCGACCAAAAAGCTAATATACGGTCTTGTGCAAGTTTGAACATATATCAAACTTTCAACAATAGAAGATTAAGAAATTCAGATCATTTCCTTTCGTTCTACATCATTCTTTAGGCATAACATGAGATTAAATTTGTCCTTTTTAATAGGAACTAATCCTGTTGAACAAATGTTCATGTTAAATCTCTCTAGAACTCTTTCAATAAAGCTTTACGAGACAGTTTCAATAACTCTTGTGATCTATCACGGAATATTTCTATCCCTATCACACAGGATGTCTCACCCATATATTTCATTTCAAAGTTCATAGAGAGAAAATCATTCGTCTCATGCAATATGCTTAAATCATTAGCAACAAGTAAAATGTCATCAACATACAAGACTAAAAATTTAAACTTACTCCCACTGATCTTTTAGTATATGAACCGATCAGCGGTAATTTCCTTAAATCCAAAACATGTTATGGCATCATTAAAATTTATATACCATTGTCGTGAAACTTGTTTGATTTTATATATTGACTTATTTAGCTTACACATCATTTGATTTTTCCCTTTAATTTCAAAACCCTTTGATTGGTCCATATAAACATCCTCATTCGAGGTCTACATTAAGAAAGACATTTTCTACATCCATTGGATGTAAATCTCAATTATAATGAGCTACCAAAGCCACAACAATTCTTAATGAGTTTTTTTTAGAGACCGGTGAAAAGGTCTCTTTATAATCAATGTCTCCTTTTTTTAGTATATCACTTGGAAACAAGTCTGGATTTATATTGTTCAATATTAGCATTTGAATCATGTTTGGTCTTGAAGACCCATCTACACTCTATTAATTTAGAACGTTCTGCTAATTGAACGAGATCCCAGACTTTGTTGTATTCCATGAATTTTAACTCTTCATTTATCGCATTAATTCATTTATCAGACTCATTATTTTCTTCTGTGGCCGGTGAAAATAAAATCAAATCTTTATTAATTTCATTATCAAAATATGACTCTTGCAACTAAATCACATAATGGCCGATTTTCTTTATGACATTGTTTGTGGTTCATTTGCGTCAAATACTTGTGAGTTAATTCTTTCTTGAAGTCTTTCACCCAAATGTTCTTCAACATTTTTAAAGTGTTTTTTACAAGAGAAAGAACATTTGTAATTGGTGTGGAAGTAGGTACGTTCATGGGCAATGGAATATTTACCCTTAGCTCATTAATTTACACATTTTGTTGGTCAACACTCCCACAACTACACCGTTCTCAAGAAATTTTGTAAATGGACCTAGATATTGTTCTGATTCGTTACAATTTTCATAATATTCACCACCTCTATCTGAACTAATGATTTTCACTTTCTTATCTAATTGTCTTTCAACCTCTTTAATGTACACTTTGAGCTTGTCCGCTCCTTGAGATTTTTTTTTCAACAAACAGATAAATTCATAACGTGAATAATCGATAAAGGTGATAAAATATTTTTCTCCACCAAAAGATGGAACATCAAAGGGTCCTCAAGTATCAGTGTGTATAATTTAAAAAAATTTGAGTGTTTATTGTGGTACCTTTCTTGATATGCTTGATTTTCTTTCCTTTAATGTCATCCAAGCATATATCAACATTAATAAAATTCAAATTCGGAGGAATCTCATTCTTTACTAATATTTTTCTAATCTTTCTTCAGATACATGACCCAAACGTTTATACCACAAATAATATGAACATTCATTTGGTGAACTATGTGTAATTATTATCGAGTTTCAATCTATATAAATCATCAATAAGAACACTATAACCATAAAAATAGTATTCTTATATAAATTGAAACAATCATGTCCAAACATAAATCAAATCCAGAAATATCAAGTGTCTAAAGAGAAACCAAATTCCTAGAAACTGAAGGAATATAAAGAGTCTGTAATAGATCAAGGTGATGTCCAGTCTCCAAGATCAAAAGACAAGTTCTTATGCCTTCAATTTTAGCCTTCAAGAGATTTCCCATGAACAAGAATTTTTTTTAATTTGGATTTGTAGTTTGGATCGTAGTGAATCCCTGTAACATAGTGGATACATGAGTAGTTACACCAGAAACAAGGCACCAAGTATTACTAGGAACTTCTACTAAATTGTATTCGAAACACACATAGGCACTAAATATACCTTTATTTTCAAATAAAGATTTGCTTTTCATGCTATCTTTATGATAGTATCCTTCATTTATAAAAGAAACGACACACACCAGCCTTGAGTTCCTTATGAGCATCTTATGGAACTTTAGTATATACTTCTTTTTCTTAAACTTATTAACTTTCACATTAAGTCCTTTATCAGCTCTTTGACCCATGAGGTTAATGGAATGAATTCCTTGTTTCTTAGGTCTTGACTCCTCTTGATTAACCATACTGGACAATTTACTAACATATCACGTATCCTTGATACTGTTAAAGTTAATTTGGAATGGTCCATATTCAAGAGGCATGAGTTCAGAATAAACTGAACTAAGAAGGTGTCATTCACTTTCATTCTCAATGTCCAAAGTCTTGTTGCAATGTTAGTCATCTCGATGATATGATTTTGCATACTATGCGATCCATCAAACTTTATGGTCATGAGTTCAGCCATTAGTGTATCAGCGAGAGACTTAATAGCAGAATGAAAATGTTCTTCCAAAAATTTCAGGTATTCCCTAACACTTATGGTTTGTAGAATAGTACTCTTAATGTTATCAGAAGCAATCATTAGAATGAACATAAGTCTCAATCAGGATCAATCTATTAGAGCACTCCCATGATTTATGAAAAGATTTCTCATCATCACTGCTCTTATTTAGTAATGGCTGTGAGTTTGTTATTCAGCAGAGCCAAGTTAAGTTCCATTACACCTCAGAGGAATTGGACTTGTTCATGTCATTCAGAGAAGTTCAATCCATTGACCATAGTAACAAACGAAGCATGCGAATGAAGAGGGATAACTGCAAATAAATACATGTTCACATATAAAAAATAATGTGAATTCAGTAAACTTATAAAATTACGTAGTAATTCTCCTTTGGGTAGATACTACGACACACTGTCATAATTTAAATATCATTTTTGTTTAATCATTAGTAGAAAATTAAATAATTTTAATTTTAACGAAACATATACGACATCTTTAGATAATATATGTTTGATTGAAAATATTAATTTACCTCATAATCTTTCACTATTCGTAGAATGATAGATTCAACTTTTGGTAATTTTTTTCTCAAGTTCTAGCAATAGTGAAAGTCAATTTATCTACTTATTTTTCAATGTAGAAATTTAATTGACCATCATAGATAAATGACAATTTTATGAGTGCATATTTTTGTTAACCATACTAGTTTGGCCACTTTGGTGACTAACAAGCTATATAAATACAAATGCATACATAATATCAAAAAATTTTGTGCATGTGAATAATTTTAAATATTTTAGTTTGGCCACTTTGGTTACCAACAAAATATAAAAACATAATACATGCATCAAGTGATCATAAGCATGATATGTGTAGATGTCAATTTTCTCTAGTTTGGTCACTTTGGTGGCTAACAAACTATATAAATACAAAACACACATAATATCATAAAATTTTGTGCATGTGCGTAATTTAAACATTTTAGTTTGGTCATTTTGGTGACTAATAAACTATAAAAACATAATACATGCATCAAGTTATCATAAATATGATATGTATAGAGGTTAATTTTCTCTAGTTTGGTCACTTTGATGACTAACCAACTATAGAATTATAATACATGCATCAGGTTGAAAAATCAGACCCAGTCTCTTTTGGAATACTGAATATGCAATAAATAATGAATTGTATTAATCAACATATTCTAAGTGATCATAAATATTATATGTGTATAAATTAATTTTCTAGTTTGGCCACTTTGGTGACTAACAAACTATATTGTACTAACTATACACACATTATTTATTGCTTTGTAAAATGATCATTTTAATTTATTGCACAATCTAAGACAAAACATATATAATTACATTCTGGGAAGATTAGAAATTTTCAAAATTTATGCAATCTAAAATAAAACATAATTATTTATTTATTTAGGGGTTGTGGGCGGTAATTATCCTTTATTACCCCACCAAGGCTGATGCGGTTATATAGTTTATGAAGATTTTATGTTCCAACAATTCTTGCTTTAATGCCACATGTAAGGTTAATTGCTTTAATACATAATACCGGATCTTGAACACGATAATCTTACATATAAATTGTTAAGGGCACATACATGATGAAGAAGACATCATGATAGAGAAAAAGCGGAAGCATTAGTCGTAAATTAATTTCTACCTCCTTTTCCCTAACTTGATGTTATCAAAACCGTCATCGATGGAATTATTGTAGAGACTATATAATAACCCTAATGGGTGGAGGGAGAACCAATTTATAGAGGTCATGACTTAATCTGGTATGTGCATCAAGTAACCAATGTACGGACGAGATCTATTCCTTATTAAATATTATTTATGATATTACTTGGATTACAAGTTAACATGGGTCATAAGTACGAAATAATTAATAATAGTTAACAATAATTCTTACATTCTCCCACTTGGACCAATAACCATATAACATTAATATTTAATAAACATTAATTGTGCATACAACAAATCTCTTCTATAATGTCCATCATACATACCATAATATAACGAATTACTAATGCGAGTTACGGCGGTTGTATCTCAATTTTAATCTACATATTTCCTTCCATATACTAATACATTAACAACTTATCATACTAGGTCCATAAATTATAAAAACATAAAACATTACAGTCCACAATAATGTCTCATCGAGACTTATTTTGTACTATCTCAAAACATGAATGTGTATGCCATTATGAGAAACAAAATATTCATTAATGTATATCAGAAAAACATAATTTTGAGCTCAGAATATAAAACATCATGAATTTATCAATCATAAGTACAACCAAGACCCATTCTTTGAACATGTTCTTTAAATGTCTTTAGTTGTACGCCTTTTGTTAACAGATCTGCAATCATGAGATCATTTATGATATTCTTAAGTAACACTCTTTGTTTCCGAATAACATCTTTGACAATAAAGTACTTTAATTGAATATGTTTGGCACATTTGGAGTGCTTATCATTTTTGGAGAAGTTTACTGCTGCAACATTATCACAATAAATTTTCAGCGGCTTGGTAATAGTGTCGATAACCCCAAGTCCTGAAGTAAAATTTCACATCCATAATATATGAATTGTGGCTTCATAACGTGCCATAAACTTTCTTTGAAGCTTTTCAATGATCAATTCCAATGATACTTTAATATCTTCCTAACATTTCGACCACAAAGCTAATATAGGATCTTGTGCAAGTTTGAACATACATCAAACTTCCAACAATAGAAGATTAAGGAATTTAGATCATTTCCTTTCGTTCTACATCATTCTTTACGCATGACATGAGATTAAATTTGTCCCTTTTTAATAGGAACTATTCCTACTCAACAATTGTTCTAATAATCATTGTGATCTATCATGGAATATTTCTATTCCTATCACATAGGATGTCTCCCTCATATATTTCATTTCTAATTAAATAGAGAGAAAGTCTTTCGTTTCAAGCAATATGCTTAAATCATTAGTAGCAAGTAAAATGTCATTGACATAAAGGACTAAAAATTTAAACTAACTCCCACTGATCTTTTGGTATATGCACCAATCCAAGGTAATTTCCTTAAATCCGAAAGATGTTATATTAATATTAAACTTTATATATCAGTATCATTATTCTTCTTTAATTTCATATATTGACTTCTTTAGCTTACACATTGTTTGATCTTTTCCTTTAATTTCAAAACCCTTTGGTTGGTCCATATAAACATCCTCATTCGAGGTCTACATTAAGAAAGACAATTTTCACATCCATTTTTATGTAATGTAAATCATAATGAGCTACAAAAGCCAAAACAATTCTTAATGTGTCTTTCTTTGAGACCGGTGAAAAGGTCGTTTATAATCAATGACTCCTTTTTTAGTGTATTCCTTGGTAACAAGTATGACTTTATATCGTTCAATACTAGCATTTGAATCAAGTTTGGTCTTGAAGACCCATCTACACTCAATTATTTTAGAATTTTTTTGTAATTGAACGAGATCCCAGACTTTGTTGTATTCCATGGATTTTAACTCTTCATTCATGGCATTAATCCATTTATCAGACTCGTTGGTTTCTAGGGTATGTGAAAATGAAATTAAATTTTATTAATTCAAATGTCAAAATCTGACTCTTGCTACTAAATCACATGATGGATGACTTTCTTTATGAGATTGTTTGTGGTTCATTTGTGTTTGATACTTGTGAGTTAGTTCCTTTTTGAAGTGTTTCACTCAAGTGTTGTTCAACATTGTTAAAATGTTCTTCAACAAGAGGAACAACATTTGTGATTAGTGCGGAAATAGGTAAATTCATGGGCAATGAAATATTTACCCTTATCTCAATAATTTCTACACTTTGTCGTTCAACACTCCCACCAACTTCACCAATCTCAAGGAATTTCTTAAATAGACCTAGACACTCTTCTGATTCATTACAATTTCCATAATATTCATCATCTCTATCTGACTTAATGATTTTCACTTTCTTATCTAATTGTCTTTCAAACTCTTAAAAACGTATACTTTGAGAGCGTCTGCAGCTTGAGATTTTTCCTTTCAACGAATAGATAAATCCATAACGTGAATAATTGATAAAGGTGATAAAATATTTTCTCCTTCAAAAGATGGAACATCAAAGGGTCCGAAAATATCAGTGTGTATAATTTCAAGAAGTTGAGTGCTCGTTGTGGCACTTTTCTTGGTATACTTGATTTGCTTTCTATTAATGCAATCCAAATATATATTAAGATCAATAAAATTTAGATTCGGAATATTCTCACTCTTTACTAATCTTCTTATTCTTTCTTTGGATACATGACCCAAACGTTTATACCATAATTAAGCAAATTTTCATTTAGTGAACTACGTCTAATTATTATCCTGCTTCAATCTATATAAGTCATCAATAAGAACACAGAACCATAAAAATACTTACATAAATTTAAACAACCATATCCAAACTTAAAATCAAATTCAGAAACATCAAGTCTTGAAAAAAATCAAATTTCTATAAATTGAAGAAACATAAAGAGTTTGTAATAGATCAAGGTGATGTCCAGTCAAAAATATCAAACTATAAGTCCCTATTCCTTCAATTTTATCCTTCATGCGATTCCCATGAACAGGAAGTTTTTTATTTGGATTCATAGCTTGGATCGTAGTAAATCCCTGCAACATAGTGGATACATGAGTAGTTGCACCAGAATCAAGCCACCAAGTATTATTAGAAATTTCTACTAATTTTGATTGAAACATACAAAGGAACTAAATGTACCTTTCTTTTCAAACCAAGCTTTACATTTCAGACAATGTTTATGATAGTGTCCTTTCTTTTTACAGAAACGACACACATCAGCTTTGAGTTCCTTATAAGCATCCTGTGAAATTTTTTCAGGTGATTTCTTTTTCTTAAACTTGTTGGCTTTCACTTTAAATCCTTTACCAGCTCATTGACCCATGAGGTAAACCGAATGACCTCCTTATTTCTTAAGTCTTGAGATCGAGTAAGCATACTGGACAATTCAATAACATCCCACTTATCCTTAATAGTGTTATAGTTGATTTGAAATGGTCCATACTCAAGAGGCAATGAGTTCAGAATAAACTGAACTAAGAAGTGTCATCCACTTTCATCCCCAAGGTTCAAAGTCTTGTTGCAATGTTAGTCATCTCGATGATATAATTTTTCATACTACGTGACCGATTATACTTCATAGTTGTTAGTTCAACCATTAGTGTACTAGCGAGAGATTTATCTGTCACGCCCCGAGCTACCCCCGAGACGCGGACACGGTACCTAGGACCACAAGTGATCCCAAGCTAACCCTGCTGGCATGATCATGAGCATACTAAAGATAATAAACTGTTGCGGAAGATAAATCATACTTAAAATGAAAAGATGGAGAATACCCATATTTTGTAACTGAGAATTTGAAAACAATGAGTTTAATACAAAAGAAATATTAACTCAATACTAAGCTGAATCTAACTATGTCTGAAAATAGCCTCTAAACTAGACTAGAAATACCGGGACAAGCCCCAGCTAAATCTAGCAAAAACTGAAACTAAATGACTAAAGACTGAAATGAAACTCATGATTGTTGTCCTCGAACAATGAGGACTCACCACTGAATCTGCTGAACTGAAGATCGAGAAATCGATCTATGCGTGATCTGGATGCTGAGAACCTGAACCTACATCACGAGAAGATGTAGCGCGCGTATGTGTCAGTACTTGAATGGTACTGAGCATGTAGAATAGAGTAAAGCTGAAATTAAACATAACTGAACAAGCACAAAAACAAGTATAATAATCTGAACATGATGTGCTGATTTCTGAGCTAACTGGATGCAATGACCAATTTATAACATGCTGAAACAGAATACTGAATGTACTGATAAATGGTCAATGCAGAGAGTCTGACTGAACTGTGGGAGCTACTAATAACCGATTATAAAACCACATGAGCTAAATGTGGAGTTCGATGTATACGCCCCATCAAGAGGACCCAATATACCCTGCCAAAGGTATAAAGGCATGCTGGCATGATCACTAAACTGATTGCCCAGAGAGGGGACTTACAACCTACTTGGCTAGTAGTTCTGGGACTATTGGGTACGCAAAACCCTAGTCCAACTCGGTATTATGCTACTCCAAATGAATTATGCGAATTAACTAATTATATATGAATTTCTGTAAATACTGGATAGCTCGAAACTGAACATGTAAACTAATAATGCAACAATTAATATGGTAATTATGCATTCATAACTGAGGCATGTATATCTGAAGTGTCTGAAATATATGACCTAGCATGTGTAATTCAAGAACTAAAGAAATACAAAGCTAGGATTCTGAAACTCATGCGATAATCTGAGTAATAACATAATAATCTCATTTGGAACATATATTTAATAAATTCATGAAGTTGTATCTATGTTCTAAAAACCCTAGGTTTAATCATGATAAGAGAATCAAGAACTGACTGAAACTAAGGACCCAATGGGTGAAAGGAACCCAATAGTGAAATCCCACATACCTGGTGATGAAATCCGCGGAAAAATACTTAAGTTTCGGGGATGGAACTGCTGGAGCTTGTGGCGTTTTTGAACTAGGGTTCTTGATCTTTTTTCTCCTCTCTTGCTTCTAATTTTCTAAGTTTTGATTTTCTAAGTTTTGATTTAATGATTTTCTCCTCTCTTGGTTGTACTTATGATTGAATTATTTATGATGTTTTACAATCTGAGCTCAAATTATGTGTTTCTAACATACATTAATGAATATCTTGTTTCTCATAATGGTGTACACATTATTATTTTCAGTCTCTATGAGACATTATTGTGGATAGTAATGTTATATGTTTTAATAACTTATGAACCTACCATGATAAGTTGCTAGTGTAGTAGTATATGGAAGGAAGTATGTAGCTTAAAATTCATGTACAATCATCATAACTCCCATTAGTAGTTTGTTATATCGTGATATGTATGATGGATATTATATAAGATATATATTGTATGCGCAACTAATGTTTATTAAATATTAATGTTATATGGTTACTGGGTCAAGTGGGAGAATGTAAGAATTATTATTAATTATTATTACTTATTCTTACTTATAACCCAAGTTTACTTGTAATCCAAGTAATATCATAAATAATATTTAATAAGGAATATATCTCGTGTGTACATTGGTTACTTGATGGGTGTACTAGATTAAATCATAACCTCTATAAATTGGTCCTCCCTCCACCCATTAGAGTTACCACATATTCTGTACAATAATTTCATCGTTGACTGTTGTGGTAACATAAAGTTAGGGTATGTGCTCCTAACAATCTCTATGTAAGATTATCGTGTTCAAGATCTAGATATTATGCTATAAAGTATTTAATATTACATGTACTACTTGCTAAATGCTAATTGCAAATATTCTTTAAGATTCATTTAGCAGATAATTCGTGTTCTATTTGCTACTTATAGGAGACACACGTATGGCCACCTCTGTTCATCCTTCTTTGACATTTACTTAGACTAGGAACAACTTCCAAACTCTTTCGTATTATAATATTTGTTCTTCCCTACTTTCAATTTTCAGAATATTTTTATGGTTTTTTGTTTATATGCATGTGGTCTGCAATATGCTAATCTTGATCATTACTTTTGAATTTAAAAGCTCCATATGTATGTTATATGATTTTTTTCTGCGTTTTTTATTGCGTAATTGCATCATGTGAAAGGATAAATTCAAGTCTTTATGTGCGTTTTTAGAAGTAATAAAGACTTTTGAATTTTATGGTCTTAAACTAGAAATATATAGGATGTGTCAAAATGCTTTTGATCTTGTGGTCTTTAACTTAGAAATAAAGAGTTGCTAACAAAGTAGAGAATTTTTTTAAACAAATTAAGAAGAAAAGTAATACAAACAAATTGAAACGGAGGGAGTAAAATATGTTCTACTATCCTTTAGGAATGTTATATTTAAGGTGAATTTAGTTTATGTTATAAACATGTGTATATGGTTGTTTTCTGCTCAATTATCAATATAAAAATTATAACTTTATAAGAAAAATTGTTGTGAACATTGTCTATGTAATACTTACAAAAATAAAATGTTGTCGATGTGATATTTCACTCGTGAATTGACAGTGTTGTTCAGTTAAGCTGTTAATCAGATGGTGTTCTACAGTACCAAGTATCTAACTTCAATATGTTTTATCTTTCTTTTCTCTCTTTTGACTAAAACTTTTAGAAGATGTTATTAGGAAGGAAAACAATAAAAAAAACAAGTGCATAAAAGGTCTCTTTCTCACTATTAAAAGTTTTCCAAATGCTCCTAGGGACTTTTTCAAGTTCAATGGGAATAAACAAGCGATGAATTGAAGTTACTTGACGGTATCGTTGGTGACTATTGTTAGGTGAGGGATAAAATATCACTCTTTAAGAAATACTATTAGAATTTTTTTAGAGACATTATAGTACCTTATTTAATAAATTATCCTTACATCTTCTGCTTTGGTGCATTTACAAAATACTCTTTGATTCAATATTTTAGCAAGTAATATAATTCCTCTATTCTAATATGTTATTAGGAATTGTTGAAACATCGATTTAGATTTCAAGCACCTAGTTCTCCAATCTTACTATTCTCCATTCCAATTGATCTTGGAGTTGTACTTCATATGTGGAAGTAGCAATTTGAGATGACATCAACACACCTCCAAAGAAGAGAAAAGACATAAAGACACCATCGAAGTTGTCCCATATTTGCATAAAGTCACCTAAAGTTTAAAAGAGTTCAATCACCCCACTAAACAACTATATATCGTTGTAAATGGGTCATTTTTACCCATTCTGTCGTCTATGTAGTGCGCCTGTTGCTCACTCTCTAGGTAACCCGACCCGACCCTTTTTTTTGATGAAAATTCATCTTCTCCTATTCATATCATTTATCAAATTTTCCCTAAAATTAAATGAAATACACAAGTGTTGATGTTGACGATAGTGTTGTTGTTGACGATCGCGTTGTTGATCGTTGTTGATGTGTATTTGTGAAGATTCTTGGAGATTGAAGGTCTAACGGGTTAGGGTTCTAAAACATATGATAAAAATCTTTACTTTTTTTATCGATTATTCTGATTTTATGGATTATTATAGTGTAGAAGTGTTAGAATCGACCTCCTACAGTTGCCATTGTTAGGATATTTTTGAGTATGTTGGGTAATTGACTTAGTTAGTGTAGGTATTGTGTTATTGACTTAGTGCGACTGTGAGTGATTAGGGTTTTGTGATTGTGTTTTAGGTTTGGGTTAGATATTATCCACTTAGTTCGAATCTTATTATTTGTCTCTTATACATTTGTAGACTTCAATTTGTACATTATCAACTACTATTGTTAGTGTTTTTGTTCTGTTAGTACTGTTAGAGCTAAATGTTAGTGTTTTTTCTACTTTTTTTAGTTAGTGTTTCTGCTGTTGTTGTTTGTTAGTGATTATGTTTGTTGTGTAGAACTTGTTAGAGTTAGTTATTGAAATGTGTGTTTGAATTGTGTTTGTTGTTGTTACATGTTTTTTCAGGATGACTTTTACTCTGATAACTTTAAGATGGTATCATGGGGGGGTAATGGAATTTGGTCCACCACCTAAATATATTGGGGGGATGTGACAGAATTCCTAGATGTAGATTTTGATAGGATGTCTTATTTTGAGTTGAGGGACTATATAAAGGAACTAGGATATACAATAGATTGTGATTTTTTCATCAAGTGGAATGGGTTATTGGTCCTTGTTGATAATGATAAGGTTATATTTAACCTTTTCAATGTGATAAATGATGGGGACACAGTGGAGGTGTATGTTTTTTATGGTGTTAGTGAAGCTAATCAGGCCCGAGGAATATTTTAATGAGACTTCTAACCCTAATAATCAGCCTCCTACTTCTACTTTTCCTTCATCCCTACATCTGGTCCTTCTGAAACTTCCAGCACTCCATTTGAAGCTCAATCTTCTACTGTGCCTCCACCATCTCCTTCTATTGTGTCTCCTTCTTCTACTGTGCCTCCACCATATCCTTCTATTGTGCGTCCTCCTTCATGTGATTATCCTAAAATAGATAATGATCCAACTGATGATGAAGTGGAAGATGAATCAAGATCTGAAGGGGATACTAGTGAAGATACTGAGGTTGACAGTGATGTGCATCAAGAGTATGTATAAGGGCAACCAAGAGGAATTTCAAAAGGTCACAAAGGAGAAGTAGGGGAACTACTTCAGATCAGATTAATGTTAATGAGAAAGGTCCAGATATAGGGTATGATGAGACAAATAATGGTATTAGGGAAAGCTTAGTTGGTAAGCTAGGAGGTGATGAACCTTATTATCTAAGTGATGAAGTTCCTAGCTTTGAAATAGATGATGAAACAGGTTGGGGAGATGGTGAAGAGGTCGATCAAGTGGTGCATAAACCAGTTAGGAGGAAGAAAACCCCAAATAGAGTTGTGTTTGATACAATTGCTGAAAAGATTGTTTGGGAATTAGGACTGGTTTTTGGAACTGTTGAAGAATTTAGAGTGGCAGTGACAAGATATGCAATCCAACAACATATTCAAATTGAAAAATATATAAATGAGCCTGGCAGAGTTAGAGTGAGATGTTGTAAAGAGAGTTGTCCTTGGTTGTTGTGTGCAAGTGAGGTGTTGTAATGACTTGTGGCAAATGTGGCACACAAGGACACAATAAAAGAGGATTTCCTACAAGAAACCAAGTTGGTCCAAGTCAATCAACTGAACTATGTTCTTAGGCAAGAAGTACTGGTCCAAGTCAGTCATCTGAACCATCTTCTCAAACATAGGTACTTTTATTTGTTACTCTCAAATGTATGTTATATGTAGATGTATATGCATTGATATATTAATATACATGCTACTGAAAATGGTAGAGGAAAAGGCACAGGAAGAGCAACAAGAGGAAGAGCAAGTGGCAGAGGTGTTCCAGCTCAATCACATGGAAATGCTACAAACACAGAGGTAATATATCTAATTATTATATCATTGTCAGATAATATTGATATGCTTTAATATTTTGATTTCAAAGTACAGACTGTCAATGGTAGAGGTATAGGTAGAGGAGCAGGATCAGGGAGAGAAATGGCCCAAGAAAGAAATGTGAATGAAGGACTAAGTAGAGGAAGAGGAATGAATCAACATAGTCAAACTAGTTCTAAAGCAAACTGCAGTGGAGGAGGCCTAGGAAGAGGGAAAAGCCCAGTAGAACATGAGGACACCAGTGGAGGACAAACAAGACCTTTTAAAAGGATAAGAATGGTAGGTGTTGGCATATACCAAACTGAAGATGGATTTACACTCTCAATGTAAGTTTACAACTATCAATGCAAGTTTACAATTGTCATTGCAAACCTAATTGTCTAATATTTGAGTGTTTATTTATTTGACTAAGCAGCCTGGATTACCAAGTACAAGATTCATCAATACTTGTACAAACTTACAAAGAGGGCTAATGTTGTCACTGGTGATATTGGCTACACATCAGTACGTGGATTCAAATGGAAGGGGAAGACAACTATTACCAGTAGCAACCTGGAAAGAGTGAGGGCTGAAAAGATTATCCAAACTAGGTCTGTAGCTGCTGCTAATAGCCAAGGCCAAACAACTTCAAGTAGGAAGACTTCTGTGCCATGGAAGTAGGGCATTTTGATGTTGTCTTGCTCATTTTGACAAAAAAAATTTAACTATGCATATTTTTGTGTTGTATTTTATTGGAAACAAACTCAGTTTTGCGTGTAACCAAACAAACTTGAATGGTTGGAATCAAACTCGATTATGAAGTCTTCTTTTTAGTCAGTTTTGTTATTGCCTTTTTAATTGTAATTGACATATTTGTGAAGTTTGTCAAATGGTTGCCACGATAATATAGATAATAGAACCAAATACATTAACTAATTGTTCAAATCATAACAATTTCGACAACAAAGAACAACAATAACTTGAACATTCAACAAATTCTATCCTTCAAGTTACACACATCTACAACTAGCAAGATCAAGACAATTAGCTTCTAGGTACACACCTACAATTTCAAAAATTTGAAAGTAACTAAAGATGTCTATGGCAATTTTGGTTGCACACACCTACAACTTCCATCCTTCACATTCTTGTTTAGACTTAAACATAGAAAACACTCAATAATGATCAAGACGATTAGCTTCAAGTTACAACATTTGCCCTTCTTTTTCTCCTTCATCAAACTTGGTTACTTTCAACACGACTTTCATAAGATGTCAATACTTCTTCCAACTCCTTAATTCTCTTTGCTAATCTCGAAATAACGTACTTGGATCGTATATCAACTTCTTCTCGATCCCTCCATCTAAAGAAGTTGCACGCATCCTCCTAAAATACGCAAAACACAAATTGAAGAAAAATACATAAATAAAAGATCTCCATAAAAGAATTAGTAAACATACACGATAGCGTGGACAAGACCAAAATATTCGAACTGTGTTATGCTCCGACCATGAAGTATGCATTGATAGTAAGTCACCATGTTTGCATCACAGTTTCACTCGCAACATCGGATCATTCTCATCATCACAAATACGATTCAACATTGCATTGATATTTTCAATCAAAAACTAATCACAAAATTGAGAAGAAATTCAACAATAAAAACTTTAAATTAACATTTCTACTGGAAATTAAAAGAGAAAATATGAATTCCTACCTTATTTTCTTGAGGAAGATGACGAAGTCATAAAAAAGAGAGAACCAATATTGTTCTTGCCATGGAAATCAAAATATTGGGCTACCAACGGCTATTTTTGAGTTTAAATTGGGGAAGATACAAAAATTGATTCGATAATTAATATTAAAGAAAGAAAATGACATGTGGCTGTTTTAAACTGGTAAATAAAAATGAAAAATGGCCCATGACGCGCCTAACGTGCGTGTAAACAACCCAGATGAGTTAATGGGTAAAAATGGTCAATTTACAACGATATATAATTGTATAGTGGGGTGATAGGACACTTTTAAAGTTTAGGTGTCTTTATGCAAATATGGGACAACTTCGATGGTGTCTTTATGTCTTTTCTCTCCAAGAATGAAGAAGGTATCATCGAATGTGAAAAGGACCTACATTGCCATATCAGATGAATGAAAACGACGTGTTCCTGGATGATTCAGCTAAAGGTTTTAATAAGTGATTCACACACACAAATAACTTACTATCTAATAGAGGAACAGTTGGGGAAGAAGACCACACCGGATGTGTAATACCCTATATTTTATAAGATTTAAATGTTATGTTCGATTTTGAAATGCTTCTACCGATTACAAGAAAAATATAAATGGGAGTAGACCTTGATAAATCTCGTAGCTAAAGGAAGGATAGCTAGACCTGGTGGCTCTTGTAGTTATTGATTTTTGATAAAGCCCTTGCTAGCGGGAAGGTGGAACTAGTATATTGTTACTGACATCCCTCGAGTAGGGATCTACTGATATGAATATTTAAATCCTTTATGAGGAGTTCACTATAAGTGGTTACTTATTAAAGAGAAGGTCACTCTGATTACATGATTCATCCTTGGAAACCTCCTAGCTATAAGTTTTGATATGAAAGTGTTTTTCTGAGTTTAGAGCTATAATATTTGATATGAAAATTATTTTCTACTCTAGTAAAAAATAAAAGATATTTCTCAAAAATATTTTTCATTCAAAATACAAACACTAAGGATGTGTTTGTTATGAAAAAAAATATTTTCCGGAAAATGTTTTCCAATTTTCTATAGTGTACAACAAGTACTCTTCTTGATGTTGACAATATAACCTCAAATTTATTCTGCACTTCCAGTGGAATTTTTAGCTTTGTTCACCTCTCCTCTGTAACTGCAAACGTAGGGCATGCGATGATGATCATGACAAGAAAAAGTTTGCTAAGCAAACTTCTCATTGTCGGTTGTAAAATTGAAATTCATGGACATATTAAGTTGCTAATACACTTTTCTTTACTATTCTATGTGATTGTAGGTCTATCATACGTGGAGAAAAAAGAAGTCTATGGAGGTTGGGTTCTATTTTATCTATTCCTCTCTTCAGTTGGCATGCCTTCCATGTTTGGATATATATCATCATCAGGTCACATTTAAAAAGCCTTACAGAAGAACTGATCATTTTGAGAAAGTTGTTGGATGGTTTCCAAAGACTTTGGTGAAATATATATATATATATGGAAACTAATAACAGATAGTATTAAATAAATAGTATAAAATAATATTAGTATTTACTGTGTACTAATCCTAGTCCTATTAGGATTAGTACTCCTTAATTCTAGTCCTACTAGGATTAGTACTCCTTCCTATATCTCCTATATATATCTCCCATGTATTCCCTAAAAACTTGAATACAATCAATATTACTTCAGAAACAATTACCAAGTAGGCACCAGGCAATAAGTATTGGTACAGAGCTGGTTTTTCAAAACAAGTTGCACTTATCATCCGAGAACCTTTGACGCTTTCTCATAAATGTTTCCTCTTTCATTAACTTAATATTGCCAATGTGTACAGACCGATTCTGCCTTTAATCATCTTTTGTATTTATTGAAGCATTGTTGTACATTTTTCATTATTACTAATTTGACATTACCAATCTATTTTATTTAACGACGAGTATAACATGTTACTTATTCAAATTTGCCTAATAACATTTTAACTTCAACCTTTAAACATGTTGTGTATTTTAATAATTAGCTGCCAGCCACGAAATTCGTGTGATTCGATCAGTTTCTGGACAATTTAGACAAAGGAAAGTAAGTCTGCAACCTATTCACTATCTCTAAAGCAGGTGAGCATCTTTGCCTTACATTTTTCAGTATGCCATATTGATCATCACGTTATTATAAATTGAGACTGTTTGCACATAAGGGTGCATGTTAGATACGTCTCCTCAGCATCTTGCGACCTTAAATACAATTCCAACCAAAAGGTATACTCTAAGTCGATGCTTCAATAGTATGTACCTCACGTATTACAGATGAACAAAGCGAGTAATATAATTCTAAAAAAAAGTTCCTAATTGTTCAAACACAAAAAGTTTGAATATGAAAGAAGTTTACGTTCACTTCGTTTGGTGTCGACTCTCCCCCACCCACCAGGGGCGGATCTAGAATTTTGAGGTAGTAGGTGGAATGATCAAGTAAGATAATAGGATCGATTGCTTTAATTTTGGGTTACGATTCGGATTACTGGTTTTTATTTTATTTTTATAAACAAATTGATATGCATGTTAGTAGTATTTTCTTTTAGATATTTTGAGATTAGAGATAACTAAACAATTCAATTTTTATTTCCTTGTTGGAATTAGATGCCTTATTAGCCGAAACTTTAAGAGAAAAAAAGTTTTTTCATATTAAAATCTGAACTTGTATAAATTATCTAAAAATATTAACATAATATATTACATTGACTTTATGTGTTATTGGAGATATATAGCAGGGAAAAATAAAAATTGTTGTTTCAGTCTAGTCATCTTACATAGCAAGCACGTCGGTGAAAATGGAAAGAACCTTTAGTTTTTTAAAAGAAAGCTCTAATAATAATATTCATATTTTTAAAACTTATATTTTTTAAAAACAATTAATATTTTAAGTTTGTTTTTTAACAAATATTTTAAACTTCAAAATTTTATTTTTTTCACCCCTATCCTCAAACCCCTTCCCCTCCCCCCCCCACATACACACAAAAAAAATTAATATTGTTTTTTTTAAAAAAATCAACTTCAAATTTTTATTTTTTCAATCTTACCCTCGAAACCCCCCCCCCCC
>NC_028643.1:14769100-14773658 GCF_001406875.1 Solanum pennellii | reverse complement strand
CCCACTAGTCCCCTACCAGGCCCCACCCCCACCACGAAAAAAAATCTTAGTTTGTTTTTTAAAGAAAAATTCAACTTCAAATATTATTTTCTACTCTAGTAAAAAATAAAAGATATTTGTGAAACATTTTTCACTCAAAAACCAAACCCTAAAATATTTTTCCGGAAAATATTTTCTACAAACCAACCAAACATGAGAAAGAAAGTCAAATATCTACTTGTTTTCTAGGAAAACATTTTCCTTCACACCAAACACACCCTAAAAGAAAATTTCGGAAAAATATTTTCTACTCACCAACCAAACAGGAGAAAATAAATCAAATTTCTACTTGTTTTCCAGGAAAACATTTTCTAGGAAAAAATTTTCTGTGGAAAACATTTTCCTTCATACCAAACAGACCCTTAAGGTTAAATGTTTTACTTTTTTCGGAGTATAAGTGTTGTTTTCTTGTCACGCCATTTTAATATAATGGTTTATTGGAAAAAAGCTCGTTGAGTAAAATCATAAAAGAGAAGAGTTAGAAAGAGTATGTTTTGTTTTTGTTTTGTAGAAATGATAAATTGAAGATTGTTTAATTTACATATAAAGAATTATATATAGTAAGTATTAAATTAATTTGAAGTCGGATATGTTGGAGAGTGTGAATGTGATTTTGCATAATCAAAATAGAATATTGTGTGAGATTTTTAGAATCGTATTTGATAGGATCAAGACATCACCTAAATTGTTTAATCAAAATTTTCACACACACACACACACACACACACACACATAACTAGTTCTAATTGTAGATGTGTCACTCTTCACAACGATAACTAGGACTCTACAGAGATGGCTTCATAGACTCCCTAGGACTCTTTAACTCTTTTCTCTGAACCAAGTTTGTCACGCCCCGAACCTATACCCAAGGCGTGGCCGACACTCGAAAATCATTGATGGACTTAAGAGGATTTTGACCTGACTTACTTACTCAGCGGAAGACTTAAACACAAGAGATATAACTCATGAAATAACTTAAAAGATAATAACTTATCCAAAAACAGCAACTGAAGTCTTAAACGTATACAACTGAAAGGAATATGACTAAAGATCTAATATTATATGTCTATGAAGCCTCTAAAACAAAAAGGGATGTTGGGAAAGAACCCCCAATCATCCTAACAACTGAAAACTAGAAAGCAAGTGATAAAAAGAGTCCTCCAGAATGCAAGGAGGCTCATCAACTGACTCTGAGCTGCTTATTGGAGTAACGGTGCACTAGACGCCGATTTTACTTACCTGAATCACATTATAAGATGATGCAGGTCAACTGACATCAGTAAATGAAATGTACGAGTATGTAATGTTAAATGATACATAGCCTTGAAAAGGATTCTAAAATAAACACTTACCTTGACTCTTCTCAACTTATGAATAACTTAACTCAAAACAAAACAATGAAACACATGCAATATATGAAAACTTTTATAAAATAGTAAAAATAACTTAGTTCGTTAAAGAAATTGCAATAAAAACTCAACTTTTCTCATATAATAAAGTAACATAGTTTCTGTGGGAGATTCTCTAACCGACAACTATCACTATGAGCCTAAGTGGTGATACAACATATTGCCCACGCTGCCAAAACCTTCCTATACTTTGTTGTAATATAGAACGCTTAACTTAGTGGATCCACTAGCTTATGCTAAAAGCATCTTAAGGAATCATCTAAAAAGTATGATCATTTACTAGCCATGATAGCTACATGGTTTATGGATACTTTAGTTAAATGAACTCGCATCCCCATATCGATGGTGAATACTACTCCCAAAATATATTTAGCCCATTAGTTTGTAAAAACAAAACTCTTTCTTTGGTTTGAGATAATTACTCAACATTTAGCTTAAAAGTTCTCTTGGAATCGATGTTCCCTTTCTTTCTCAAATGTGAAAACATTTTAAACTCCTTGGGAATGCATAGTCCCCATGTACTTCTTTGAAGAAAAGACTTCAATCTTTTCTAGTTATTTCAAATTGCGAGATGTTACAGTTGTATACTATAAGGGGTTGTCTGGTAATTTGGATATGAGTTATGATGTGATAAGCTATGTTTGGATAATTTATGTATGGATAAGTTATTTTTGGACAAGTTATGTTGGATTATTATGATAGAATAAGTTATATTGAGATTATTTCTTATTGAGTGTTTGGTTTACTGTATTCAATATAATATACATTGCATAAATTTTAAGACCAAGTTAATTCTTTTTACTAAACTACCCTTCACTTAATTTAGTTTATAATTTTTTCTCTGCAAGATTTAGTGGTTCATTTTTATAAATAAAACTTTCTTTTATTTAGCTTAAATATTTTTGTTTATGCACTCGCGTGATAAATACCATATGTATTTAAACATATAATTTTTTTCTTATTTAGTTTAAAAATAGAACGTCCCTCTTACGTTTATTAAAGTTAAATAAGTTTTATGAGAAATCAAAATATAAATAAACATAAGAAATAGTCAAATAAATTCATAAACAAAAATTATATTTATGTAGTGTATTTTCTTAATTTTAAATATACAAGTAATTATCATAAAAAGAAGTAGTAAATATTATTACACATGGTATTACAAGTAGTGTAAATATACATATATGTGAAAAATGACACATAAAAAAAGTTTAAAAGGTATATTTGACATTTATCTATTTTATCCTGGGATAACTTATCCCCGGATTACTATACCACCCAATAGGAGGGATAACTTATCTCGATATTAATTTTTAATTCGGGGATAAGTTATCCCAAGTTTTGTAACCAAACAAGGGAATAAAGGGTACATAAAATTTATCCCAGAATTAACTCTCCTTATCTATCAGATCAAATGACCGATAAAAAAAGACTAATAAAAGTTAAGATCAATCACTTATCAAGAATTTTGTCAAAGAATATCAACTTTGAAGGAATATATAAGTAATTTAATGACTTTGAACAAATCATATTAATCAAAAAGCAAATCAAATACATCATTATAATTTTCTTCGATGATGATAATCTAATATTGTAAAGGAAAAAGAACACTCAATAAACCAACAATTTTCATTACTTGTATTTTTACATAATATATTAACAAGAAGTGAATAGGTTGTTGTATTGCCAAATTGGTATTTTATCAAAACAAAAAATGTTAAAAGAGATAAAAGAAACCCTTGAGGAAGTGCATGTACGCGGGGGATCAAAGTTGTCAATAATTGAACTAGGAGAACAATTATTATAAAATGTGGATTAAAAAAATATTAGGGCCCTCTTTAAGGATGATTTAGATTTGATCTCTATATCAATATTTTATTAAATTGGTGAATATTCGAGATATTGAAAAACTATAGGAAAAGTGCTATAAATTTCAATATTTTACATATTAATATGATGAAAAAATTACTCATTGAAATCACCCGTGTATATTATACTTTGATGGTATCAAGAATGAAGAAACATTCCTTCAATGTAAAACACTGTTGAGTTACTCTACCATCAGGGTATATTGTGATATTATCTGAGAGGAAAAAAAGGGAAAGGTAGGCCCTAACGTCAAAAATAGATATATTTTGTATAAAATAAAAGAGAATATGAAAGTAATGAGACATTTAAGGTTAAATATTTTACGTTTTTTTGGAGTATAAGTATTGTTTTCTGATTACGTCATTTTAATCCAATGGTTTATTCGAAAAAAGTTTGTTGAATAAAGAGTTAGAAAGAGTATGTTGTGTAGAAATGATAAATTGAAGATTATAAAGAATTATATACTAAGTATTAAATTAATTTGAAGCCGGATGTGATGAAGAGTGTGAATGTGATTTTGCATAATGAAAAGAGAATATTTTAGAATCGTATTTGATAGAACCAGGACATGACCTAAATTGATTAATCAAAATTTCCATTTCGATGTGTACTTAATAAATAGTAATCATGATGGATGGATGAGTATTAAACAAAGTCTTAAAAGTTAGTTGGGGAAACCTGTTAGGCAGTTAAAACTAATTAATGGTCTATATATAGAACAAAGCAGAAAGAGGGAATTAAGCAATACTCAATCATCAACCAAATTAAATCATAATGGTCAGGTTAGATATTGAAATTCAAACGTGGAAAATGTTGAAACCCTCAGCTCCTACCCCAGATAATCTTCGAACAATAAAACTTTTGTTGTTTGATTAGCTGGCTCGTTCTGCATATGTACCAATTCTCTTCAACTACTTCCACTAATTGAAACCACCCGTGTATATTATAAGTATTTTGCTGGTATCAAGAATGAAGAAATAACATTCCTTCAATGAAACCACTGTTGAATTACTCTTACTGTCAGAGTATATTGTGATACTAGTTCTTGGAACGTGCATCGCACGTTTGTCCTCTAATTGATATTAGAAAACTTTAATTTATATAGCTAAGTTCAAATCTAAGTCCTTTCATATAAAAGTTTAACATAAGAATATAACTCTGCACAAAATATAACATATGAATATTGTGTTAGATGTTGGAGGTTTGATATATTAAATACTTCATGAAAAATAAATATTTTA
>NC_028643.1:14756220-14759100 GCF_001406875.1 Solanum pennellii | reverse complement strand
TAAGGTAATTTTTGCTTTAGCCAAACTATGCACAGAAACCATAAATCAATAATCAAATAATTTTATGGTAAGGAGATAACAAAGTAGAACAACTTAAAATGAGATGAGTGACTTACTACTCAGTAAGAATGTGGATATCCCTCTTCTTCCATTTTGAACCAACGCTCTCGATATCACCAATTCCATATAAACAACCAACAACATCTACGAAAATTGAAGCGGAAGATTCATATGTAAGTGTTGTATTTGAATAGTTTAGGCAATTATTTAGCATTTACACGTAAATAAACAACCAATGAACCACATCTAGGATTATTGAAGATGAAGAATCGTATATAAGACTCGCATTTAAACAGTTTAGGGTATTATTTAACATTTATACCAACAGCGGAGGTTAGATCATCAATCTGTAATGTGATAGGCACCAGTTAAATTTCAATGCCTAGTTTATCCATAGTCTTTCTTTTCCTTCCTTTTTATACTAAGTGTTTCTCTTGAATATAGATTTTGAAATGATGAAGCTCTTCCTTTTTCAATATTATTAATTTTATTAACTATGTGATAGAAATTTTAAAATCTATATGAAGGTCATGAATGTCATCAAACACAATATCATGAGTTTTTTATTAATAAATTCTGCAGCTAAGTATAACTTTAAATGTTATCGCTAAGACTTTAAATATAAATATAGACCTGATAAGACAATGTTGTTGTTCACCCTTGAGTCAATCACATCTGGATTAATAAATTCAAAACCGTTTACTGGAATTTCAACAATATCTTCAGACAAATTCTTGATTGCAGTTGAGGCAACGAAAATGATTTTCAATGAGTTTTGAACAGGTCTATATCCCCTAATGCTTTCAACAACTTTGAAGTTCTTGATGATAAATACAGAACCTTCATTCAACTTGTCTTTGAACCTGTTAACCTGATTTTTCCTAATTATACCATGCATCAAATTACCCTGATAGAAGAAGTAATTAGTAAGTAATTTGATAATTGAAACTACCCAAAAAATATGATATTTGGTAAATGAATCAATGAGAAATGTACCTTTTCATCGATAAATTCATATCCATAATGATAAGCTCACCATTTTTCTTGAGATTAATGGCGTTCCACATTCTACAAATTCTTACTCTTATTGTAAAATCATCTCTACCAGTAACCAATTCTGAAAGATAAGGAATCGTCATTGTTAAAACTCAATTAAAAGAAACAGAGACAATGTAAATTTGAATATGGGAATGATTCACTACCCATGCATATATACTACAAGAATTAGGGTTATGAAAGGGGAGAGTAAATCAGTAGAGTAATTAGCAGAGGAATTATCACAGATTAATACACAATTTAATACATTTGAGATACAAATAAGGAAGATGAAACAATGAGTTTTATGGAAACATGTCTCTTAGATTCTTGGGAGGTAGAAGGTTGAGAGTAGATATGAGAAGAACGTTCTTGAGAGGGAGAAGCTCAGCAAGAATTGGATACGTTTGGATGTTTTTAAAATGGCTGAATTGGGTCATTATAGCCATGTATATTCAATTGGGTCATTTAATTTGGATAGATAGGACTGGGTTTTACTGTAATTAAATATTATTTGTATTTAATAGGTGAAATATGGGCTGGATCTAATCAATTATATTGTGGGGTAATTTTTATGTGATTTATTTATCTATTATATGGTGGAATAATTACGAATCAATATGGATACGTAGTTGAGAACTTCCATAGTAACACAAGTCATAGAGATTACAAAGTAGTACACATTATTGAGTTTAATCATTTCGAAATTGCATTTGTCTAGATTTACCTACCAAAAGTCCTATATGACACATATTGTCGCCAAGAGATTTCAGGTCGAGTATGAGACTCTGTCGTATATTCTAACCTATCTAAGCAAGGCTTGTCTGATAAGAAAACGGCCTAAATTATATCTGTCTTTATCAGATTTTCATGAGCTACATATGGACTATATTGGAGTCTTATCGTATTGCAACTTTTCTTGTTCACAACGTTAAAAATATTTTTTTCCCTCAACCTTAAACCTGAACTGGGAAAAACATGGAGAAAGAACTTATTTTCAGAAGACGACAACAAAGCATTCCAAAAGTGCAAATGAAAGAGATAGTTTGTTGTATATGCAAATTAGAACAACTTAGCATCATGGCAAAAGGATCAAATCTTACCAAACCATCACATGGTCACAAGTGTACACAACCCTATATAACCGAACATTTTTTGCATATGCGCTCCTTTTTCTTCCTCGCTACCGAACTTTTTATGCAGCAGTATAGATCATTAGGAGATAACATTATTAACCTCATCATATTGTACAGATACTTAGTATCAACATGTCGAGGTTATGTTTGGATCAAGTTAATTGAGCCTGATGAACGGGATTTTTAAGCCATATCTGGACCTCTTTGTTATTGTGTTTATTGACGATATACTAGTATACTCAAAGAACAGGAAAGAACATGAGGAGCACTTGAGAATTGTGTTGGAAGTATTGAGGGAGAAAAGGCTTTATGCCAAATTCTCCAAGTGTGAGTTTTGGCTAGATTCAGTGTCCTTCTTGGGGCACGTAGTTTCTAGGTATGGAGTGATGGTGGATCCTTCTAAGATTGAAGCGGTGAAGAGTTGGGTAAGACCTACTAATGTTACAGAAGTAAGGAGTTTTGTTGGTTTAGCTAGCTACTACCGTCGATTTGTTAAGGAATTTTCTTCGGTTGCTTCCCAATTAACAAACTTGACTAAGCAGAATGTTCCATTTGTATGGTAGGATGAATGTGAAGAAAGCTTCCAGAATCTCAAGACCTTGTTGACTACTGCAACAATTCTTACCTTGCCAGTGGAAGGCAAGAATTT
>NC_028643.1:14740460-14752605 GCF_001406875.1 Solanum pennellii | reverse complement strand
AATGATGATGCCTTGGTATAAAAGAAGGCTTGATGAATTAAAAGAATTAGACTAGGGGATCGGAGCGTCACGTTCCGACACCAGGATAGTAGAGGATCGGAGTGTCACGTTCCGACACCAGGATAGTAGGGGATCGGAGTGTCTCGTTCCGACACTTAGTAGTAGAGGATCGGAATGTCACGTTCCGACACAAGAAGAACAAAGAGAATGAATCTTGAATTATGCTAACATACTCAGATTTTAAAGAAACCTATTTCCCAAAAGAGTATGGTGTGGAGGCTTGAGTCCTCATAGATGTGTTTGGTGTTGTTGCAAATGATTCTTATACTTGTTGCTATCACCTGTTAAGTATTTGGTTTGTTTTATGTATTATTCGATATATATTGCTTTCTATTTTGAGTTGGCCGATGATACCTACTCAGTACTTGTGCCTTTTACTGCCCCCTACTTGTAATTTTCTTCTTTGTTATTTGTGGAGTGCAGCAAACGTGCCATCGACTTCAACTCGTCCTCAACTCTAGCCAGTCTTCATCACGTCAGATTTCAGGGTGAGCTATTATCCCTAGCTCGGACTGGTTTTTCTCTCATTCATGTCTTGATGCCTTGAAGTTCTGGCATGGACTAGCTGTTTAACTTATTTTATCTTCTTAGATACTCTTAGACTTAGTAATTTGAGGATAGATGTTCTTGTGGTGATGACTTCCAGTTTTTGGGAACAATAAGTATTGAGTTTTTAGAAGTTATTTAATCGATTTTCATTAATGAGTTTTAAGTCTTCCGCGTTATATTTTGTTTATTATGGTTGAAATGTTGGGGTTTAGATTGGTTGGTTCGCTCACATAGTAGGATAAGTGTGGGTGCCACTCGCGGCTCGTTTTGGGTCGTGACACTTAATTCTAGACTTGACTCTTAACTCTTCACTTTGATCTTAACTTTTCTTGAATTGGATTATGAATTCAAGGTTCATGATCTCATGTTTATGATGATTTCATGATTTTTATATGTACCTTAGAGTGTTGGACTCAAATAGAAAACATAGGTATAATACTAAGGAACAAGTACGAAAAGATGGGGAAGATATGGAGAGAACTGGCGTACCTGACGCTCTAAGAGGTGCGGGACATCAGCCCTCAAAGTTCAGAGGACTCCCTTTGGCGCGACGCGCCAGAGGCCAAAGTTCAGATGAACATTTGTGGCGCTCTGGAAGGCACGGCGCCCCAAGCCTTGCCCAGAAAATCCCTAATTTTTCTCCTTCATTTTCATCTCTAAACCCTATAANCCCCCCCCCCCCAAACACTTGGAATCACTTATACTATCAATATATGATAGATTCAAATCGAAATTCCACCCAAAAACATGAACAAAACCTCAAGAAACTCTAACAACACAACTCATAAGAGTTCAAACGAATATCATCAAGAACTCAATGGATTTACTTTCAAAACAAACATATTTCACTGAATTAAATAATGATTCTCACGTGAGTGAACTAGCCCAACACTATGTGATCTCACATACCTTTTAGGGATTATCCCCGACGAAATTCACAAGCTAAACGCGATGATCTTTACGAATCTTGAACGTTCTTCTCCTTTCTCCTCGTTCCTCCTCTTCTTTTCACTTGTCTCAAAACCCTAACTTGTTCTTCTAAAAGGGTAAACTGAGTAAGATCAGTTAAGACCACAATTAATTACCCAAAAATGAAATAAAATAATTGTTCAAGGAAAAGACCAAACTACCCTTATCAAAATTTGGATTGGACTTTCCTTATTCCAATAGCCCAACTTTCAAAGGGCATAACTCACTTATAAAAACTCGAAATCGTGCAAACTCGGCGGTGTTGGAAAGGTTATTCCAAGAGATTTCCAATCATCTCGGAAGTATACCTAAATCATCCTGAGCTAAGATTTATGGCCGTTTGAAGTTGACCAAAAACTCAACTTTCCTAACTTAAAATAAATTTCCAGATTTCAATTCTTTTCGAAAAATCTATATTTCCAATTCTTAGCTTCTTTTCTAGTTATTTCAAATTGCGAGATGTTACAATTGCATACTATAAGGGGTTGTTTGGTAATTTGGATATGAGTTATGATGTGATAAGCTATGTTTGGATAATTTATGTGTGGATAAGTTATTTTTGGATAAGTAACGTTGGATTATTATGATAGAATAAGTTATATTGAGATTATTTCTTATTGAGTGTTTGGTTTGCTGTATTCAATATAATATACATTGCATAAATTTTAAGAACAAGTTAATTCTTTTTACAAACTACCCTTCACTTTATTTAGTTTATAATTTTTCTCTGCAAGCTTTAGTGGTTCATTTTTATAAATAAAACTTTCTTTTATTTAGCTTAAATATTTTTGTTTATGCATTCCCGTGATAAATACCATATGTATTTAAACATATAATTTTTTTCTTATTTAGTTTAAAAATAGAACGTCCCTCTTAAGTTTATTAAAGTGAAATAAGTTTTATGAGAAATCAAAATATAAATAAACATAAGAAACAGTCAAATAAATTCATAAACAAAAATTATATTTATGTAGTGTATTTTCTTAATTGAAAAAATACAAGTAATTATCATAAAAATAAGTAGTAAATATTATTACACATAGTATTACAAGTAGTGTAAATATATATATATATGTGAAAAATGGCACATAAAAAAAAGTTTAAAGGGTATATTTGACATTTATCTATTTTATCCTGGGATAACTTATCCCCTGATTACTACACCACCCAATAGGAGGGATAACTTATCTCGATATTAATTTTTAATTCGGGGATAAGTTATCCCAAGTTTTGTATCCAAACAAGGGAATAAAGGGTACATAAAATTTATCCCAGAATTAACTCTCCTTATCCATCACATCAAATGACCAATAAAAAAGACTAATAAAAGTTAAGATCAATCACTTATCAAGAATTTTGTCAAAGAATATCAACTTTGAAGGAATATATAAGTAATTTAATGACTTTGACCAAATCATATTAATCAAAAAGCAAATCAAATACATCATTATAATTTTCTTCGATGATGACAATCTAAAATTCAAAAGGAAAAAGAACACTCAATAAACCAACAATTTTCATTACTTGTATTTTTACATAATATATTAACAAGAAGTGAATAGGTTGGTGTATTGCCAAATTGGTATTTTATCAAAACACAAAATTTTAAAAGAGATAAAAGAAACCCTTGAGGAAGTGCATGTACGCGGGGGATCAAAGTTGTCAATAATTGAACTAGGAGAACAATTATTATAAAATGTTGATTAAAAAAATATTAGGGCCCTCTTTAAGGATGATTTAGATTTGATCTCTATATCAATATTTTATTAATTTGGTGAATATTCGAGATATTGAAAAACTATAGGAAAAGTGCTATAAATTTCAATATTTTACATATTAATATGATGAAAAAATTACTCATTGAAATCACCCGTGTATATTATACTTTGATGGTATCAAGAATGAAGAAACACTCCTTCAATGTAAAACATTGTTGAGTTACTCTACCATCAGAGTATATTGTGATATTATCTGAGAGGAAAAAAAGGGAAGGGTAGGCCCTAACGTCAAAAATAGATATATTTTGTTATAAAATAAAAGAGAATATGAAAGTAATGAGACATTTATGGTTAAATATTTTACTTTTTTGGGAGTATAAGTATTGTTTTCTGATTACGTCATTTTAATCCAATGGTTTATTCGAAAAAAGTTTGTTGAATAAAGAGTTAGAAAGAGTATGTTGTGTAGAAATGATAAATTGAAGGTTATAAAGAATTATATACTAAGTATTAAATTAATTTGAAGCCGGATATGATGAAGAGTGTGAATGTGATTTTGCATAATGAAAACAGAATATTCTAGAATCGTATTTGATAGGACCAGGACATGACCTAAATTGTTTAATCAAAATTTCCATTTCGATGTGTACTTAATAAATTGTAATCATGATGGATGGATGAGTATTAAACAAAGTCTTAAATGTTAGTTGGGGAAACATGTTGTGCAGTTAAAACTAATTAATGGTCTATATAGAACAAAGCAGAAAGAGGGAATTAAGCAATACTCAATCATCAACCAAATTAAATCATAATGGTCAGGTTAGATATTGCAATTCAAACGAGGAAAATGTTGAAACCCTCAGCTCCTACCCCAGATAATCTTCGAACACTAAAACTTTTGTTGTTTGATTAGCTGGCTCGTTCTGCATATGTACCAATTCTCTTCAACTACTTCCACTAATTGAAACCACCCGTGTATATTATAAGTATTTTGATGGTATCAAGAATGAAGAAATAACATTCGTTCAATGAAACCACTGTTGAATTACTCTTACTGTCAGAGTATATTGTGATATTATCACAAAGGAAAAAAAAGAAGGGTAAGCCCTGACGTCAAAATAGATATGTGTTGTTTTTAAATAAAAGGATTTAAGGTTAAACGTTTACTTTTTTTGGGAGTATAAGTATTGTTTTCTGATCACGTCATTGTAATCCAACGGTTTATTGGAAATAAAGTTTGTTGAATAAAGAGTTTGGAAGAGTATGTTGTATAGCAATGATAAATTGAAGATTATTTAATCATATATTATTATAAGTGGGAAGCAGCAAAGTACAATGTTGGATTATCATTTTACCCTTATATTAAATAAAAATATTTAATTAACAAAATATTAAATAATAATCATATCATATTGTACTTAAAATATATATTTTTACATGAAATAAATACATTAAAAAGATAATTATTCATTAATAATCTTCTAAAGAAACTATTGTCTCTTTACATTCCCCACTATGATCCTTGTCTTTTCATTTCATATATGTATTTCTTCTTGCTTTTTACATTCTATTTTATTATGAGTTTGATAGAGAGCATTGAAACATTTTTCTTTTGGATGCTGCATTGTGCATGTTATTTTAAGGTATTTTTTATTTTGTTTCTTACTTCTTACTTATAATATAGTTTATGATATTTGACTGATGTTTAAGATTTTAATCTCTGATGAAAAATAAAATTTGTAATTTTGTGTCGATAGCTTATGAGATGTTTTTTTTTGTTATAGGGAAAATCAACTGATGAAATGAGTCAGTGTCGATCGCATGTAACTGTACTTTGAGTAGTGTCAATACAAATGGGGTAAGTCACATTTCGTTCTGACATGATTTTTTTTGTTCGCACAATTCTTTGACTGTGTTGTTTCTTTTTTTTTTTTTACTATTATTATTATTATATTTTGTCAATAGTAGGTCAAATTTATTGAATTTTTATATGCAGATTCATGTGAGTTATTTGTGTATAAAGCTAATTAAGTATTGAATTTTGATAACAACCATCATAACCCAATAAAAGTAAAAAATGTATTTATGAGCTTTGGCATGTTGAGTGATGTGATATTCATTGCTTATTCAACTTCACTTTCTTTGTTTGAATTTAATTTTTTTAATGGAGTTTTCATCCAAAAGAAAGAAGGGAGGATAAAAACCATGTTAAGAAAAAAAGGAAGAATAAAATATCACATTTTGGTTATTTTACTCATGAAATTATATTAACTTTCTTTGCTTTAATTTCAGTTTATTATTTTAGTTATTTGATCCATAGTTTATCCCTCCCTTTCTCATTCAGAATTTATATTACGCATCACTCATATTTCATAATATTATTTATCATGTTTTTTTATTTTTCAAGTAAAATTTTAGCAATACAATTCCACAAAATATAAAATAAATGTTGAATTCCTTTTTTAACAAAAAAATATTATATTTGTGACGAGTCATATCAAATAAAGTGTGTTTAGAAATGTAATATTTATTGTGGTGGTAGGACAAGGGTTTAATTGATGATATGAGTGTATTAAGTTTGTAATCTATGAATTTAATTAACTTAATTATTTTTAAATCAAAACATAATATCTATATAAAAAACTATTAAAATTTGACAAATTCATATCAAATTTTAACTCATAAACTAAAATTAAAATCAATTTAGTACTAATTAAGAATCTTCAAGATTACACTTTAGGTATTGGATGGCATTGATTTTTGAATATATTTATTATATATTGATGCAATTTTTAAAAATACTTATGCTCTCTAGAAAGGGGTACACGCGCAACGTGCATGTCCAAATACTAGTTTACATATAAAGAATTATATATAGTAAGTATTAAATTAATTCGAGACCGCCGGATGTGATGGAGAGTGTGAATGTGATTTTGCATAATGAAAAGAGAACATTGACTAAGATTTGAACAAAATTTCGATTTCCATGTGTTATGAGTTGTACTAACTTAATAAATACTAATAAAAATTATACTAAGGCTTAAGAAGTTGGGGAAACATGTTGGGCAGTTGAAACTAATGGCCTATATATAGGTATATAGTACAAAGAGAGAATTAAGCAATTAAAGTAGTTCTCTGTGTCAATTGTCATCAACCAAATTAAATCGTAATGGCAAGGTTAGATATTGAAATTGAGACGAGGAAAATGTTGAAACCCTCAGCTCCTACCCCAGATAATCTTCGGACACTGAAGCTTTCCTTGTTTGATCAGTTGGCTCGTTCTGCATATGTAGCAGTTCTCTTCAACTACTTGCCGAACAGCACTTCATCATATAATCATGATGAGCTTGAAAAATCATTGGCGGAGACGCTAACCAAGTTTTACCCTTTTGCTGGAAGATTTGGAAAAGATGATCCATTCTCAATCGACTGCAATGATGAAGGTGTTGAGTATGTTCAAACCAAAGTCAACGCTCATGATCTTGCCAAATTTCTCAGTAAAGCTGCTGCTGATAATAATAATAATAATATTGAGTCATCTTTGCTTCATCTTCTTACTATAATAGATCATCAGCCATCATCGCCATCAAGTCCGTTACTTGGTGTCCAAGTGAATGTATTTAATAATGGAGGAATAAGCATAGGGATACAAATTTCACATATTGTAGCTGATGCTTTCACTTTAGCTACATTTGTAAATGAATGGGCGCACACTAACATGCCACAAGATAATGATGATGATAATAATTACCTCCCCAGCTTTGGTCAATTATTATCCCTCTTTCCAGCAAGAGTGATACAATTACCATCATTTGATCCCAACACTCTTACTAGTACTTGTACTACGAATGTGACAAAGAGGTTTGTCTTTGATGCTTTGGAAATAGAAAACCTCAAAAAAAAAACAATCAAAGAAGATTCAACTATGATGAGGCAGCCTACAAGACTGGTGGTTGTTATGTCCTTATTATGGAAGGTTCTGGCACACATATCTTCCGATAAAAATAATGGAAATTCAAGGGACTCATTTTTTGGATTTGTTATGTGTTTGAGGGGGAGAATTCCATCTTTAGAACGTGTTGTAGGGACTTTTTCAATCCCAGAAATTGCTAATACGGAGGGCGGTGAGTATGAGTTGAATGATTTTGTAAAGTTGATAGGGAATAGAATAGGGGAGACATGTGCAGCCATTGGTAAGGCATCAAAATCAGTTGATGATATTTCCTCTTTAACTATTAACAATCAAATAAAAATTCTAGAAAAGATTCTACAAAGAGACAAGATAGACATTTATGGCACCACTAGTTGGTGCAAATATCCATGGTATGAAGCTGACTTTGGTTGGGGAAAACCATTCTGGGTGAGCCCTGTTTCAGTCGGTATTCATGAACTAATTATTCTGATGGACACAAATATGGAGATGGAATAGAAATAATAGTTACTATGAAGGAGAATGACATGACTGAATTCGAGAGAGACCCTCATATTTTGTCCTCCACTTCCAAACTACAATTCCATTCCTTTGGATAAATTAATTATACTACTTTGGTTACTTCATTCATCACAAATAAATGTTTTCCGATATTCATAACTATCTTTATACATTTATGACGTTTGATATAGATTTTTTTATTTCTTTGATAACTAGCTACCATGCTATATTTATAAATGCATATCATTTCCATGCTATATTTATAAATGCATATCATTACCATCTCTAAACAACATAAAATCAACTTACGTTCAAGTGAAAGTAGTTGTGGATCTCCACCGTGTGTTAGCAAGTGTGAGAGTTTTTAATTTGCATTTACCTTTTTCATAAGGTAAGAATTGAATGGATCAACAAACAAACTGCAAATTGCATATTCGTACGCCAAAACATGAAGAAATCAAACTTTTGCATTTATCATGCAATAAGTCTGCCAAAACTTGAAGAAATCAAACTTTTCTACATCTTAGATCTACAACCACAAATAATTCATATCATAGATCACCATCAAAGTTTTTTTTTTCTTCAAAGAATGAATAACGAACCCAAGAAAGATAGCCTACATATCTCATCAACATGAGAATTAGGTGTGCATAGTTCATGCACATATATTCTTGAATAATTGAACAATTTTTTTTTCGTTTTGAAACTTGAATGAATGAATACCGGACCTAAGAAGGGTTGCCTACTTATCTCAACGAGATGAGAATCAGGTTCGCGTAGTTTGTGCATATATGTCTTTGAACATATGCACAAACCATTTGACTCTTTTTTTTTAATTTAAAAAATTGATACCGAACACAAGAAGGGTTGCCTACGTATCTGAATGAAATGAGAATTAGGTTCGCGTAGTTCGTACATATATGTCTTTGAAAATATTCACAAATTATTTTAATTTTTATTTTTGAAAAATTAAAAAATTGGTACCGAACCCAAGAAGAATTTCCTACGTATCTCACCGAAATGAGAATAAGGTACGCGTAATTCGCACAAATAGGACTTTGAAAATAGGCACAAATTATTTTTATTTTTATTTTTGAATATTAGAAAAAATGGAAACCAGACCCAATTAGGGTTCCCTACGTATCTCACCGAAATGAGAATCATGTTCGCGTAGTTCGTTTAGATATGACATAAAATAATTTCAAAATTTTGAAAAGTCAGAGTGATTCATTGTATCATTTTAATTGTCGATCTTTCTACTGTCTATTGAATGTCGTCTCTAATTTTTTTACGATAACCACTACTTGTTGCATTCTTTTTTTGAATGCCTCTTGGAAATGTATTGTTCTTTCAATTATCCACGAAAACTATGCATTATTATGACCATCTCTGACGAATGTCAGGGATAGTTCTCCTGCAAAAATATGAGAAATGTGTGAAAGCAGGGTCATTATGTAAAATAATGTAAAATAAATGAGTGAGATCTCATAATCAAACATTTCCCCAATTTATCTTTGGGATTTGATATTTGTCACGACCCAAAACGAGTCGTGAGTGGCACCCACATTTAGCCTACTAGGTGGGCGAACCAACAAATCTAAACCCCAACATTTACCAATAGTTCAACTATAATTAACAAAAATAATGCGGAAGACCCAAAACTTATTAATGTAACCAAGTAAATAAGCTTCTAAAGTTTAACACTTATTAACCCAAAATCTGGAAGTCATCACATCAAGAACATCTATCCTCAACTTACCAAGTCTAAGAGTATTTAAGAAACCTAAATAAGTAAAAAGATGGTCCATGTCCGAAATTCAAAGACATCAAGACGTGAAGAGAGAATCCAGCACGAGCTAGGAACAATAGCTCACCCCGAACTCTGATGTGCTGAAGACTGGCTAGAGCTGAGGGCGAGTCGAAGTCGATGGCAAACTTGCTGCACTCCACAAAATAACAAAGAAGAAAATACAAGTAGGGGTCAGTACAAGGAACACGTACTGAGTAGGTATCATCGGCCAACTCAAAATAGAAACTAATATACAATAAATAATAGTATGAACTCAACTATAGCACTTAACAGGTGATAAACAACAAACAACATGAACAAGTATCATCAACATTAAAGTAAACTCGTAAGAAGTCTATGATATCAAGATCACACATGAGGACTCATGCCCCCAACCAAACCATTTTGGGAGTTGAGTTCTTTGAGATTGAGTACCTTCCATTAATTCAACATGTTTTTCCTTTAATATTATCGTGTCGGAACGTGACACTCCGATCCAAGAATACCGTGTCGGAACGTGACACTCCGATCCAAGAATACCGTGTCGGAACGTGACACTCCGATCCAAGAATACTTTTAATTTATCCTTTATTATCACCGCTTTCAATTCATTGTTATATCATTTTCATCAAGCCTTCTTTATTCAAGGCATCACTTCGATAGAGAGGGTTAGAGAATATGAATTCTACGGTCTCAGGATTTCAGACCAACCACAACCCACACAACCAAATCACACAATCACACAGTCAAGTACATAGAGAACTTCACAATATAATTCAAGGCATATCAATCACTATTAAGAGTTTACTATCAAATAGCATAAACCATAACCTACCTCCACCGAAGAACCGAAATCAAGCAAGCTACCTCCCCAATGCCTTTGCCTTCCTCAGTGCCTATGAACCTTTTCAATCTGAAGTCTAAGTCGCTTGCATTCTTCTTTTGTTCACGCTCTCTCTTTCGTTCACGCTCTCTCTTTCGTTCTTTTTATTTTTCTTCTCCAGATTCTTTTTACCCTAATTATCATATAATCAATTATAAAAAAAATGATAAAAGTAACCCACTATTTATTTCACTATTCTCTTCTTTAACCACCAACTAAATAAATTATTAAAATTACCCCACTAATTTCATAATTATAATTATGAATAGTCCAAAACACCCATTTAAAATTTAGAGGAAGTCCGACCAAGTGTGGGGTTACGCAGCTTGTGACGGTCCGTCGTATCTATGACGGTCCGTCCTGCAGGTCCGTCATGAAGTTCAGAGAAGTACTCTCAGTACCCAGATTCCAAGAGTTGAAGTGTTTTGGAACGAAGACCCTCGACGGACCGTTGTGCCTATGACGGTTCGTCATACTTGCCGTCGAGGGTAGTGAAGAGAGCAGCAGAAGAAATTGCACAAGTATGGGACGACGGAGTCCATGACGGTCCGTCGTGACCATGACGATCCGTCGCGTGGTCCGTCGACCCAGTAAGTATTTATCAAAAATAATTCTACTGCTCAAACCGACTAAATGGGTTGTTATAATAGATACCAATTTACCCATCGTTCGTGCTCGAACGATCATAGGAAGAAAAGGGGAGGGCGAGAAAGAGTACCTGAATTTGTAAAAAGATGTGGATATCTTTCTTTCATATCGACCTCACTCTCCCATGTGGACTCTTCAACTGGCCGATCCTTCCACTGAATTTTGATAGATGCAATCTCCTTTGATCTCAACTTGCGGACCTCCCTTTCTAGAATAGCAATAGGCTCTTCCTCATAAGACAGATTCTCATCAAGAAGAATTGAATCCCAACGAATAATATAATTTCCATCACCATGGTATTTTTTCAGCATAGACACATGAAATACCGGGTGCACTCCTGACAACCCTGGAGGCAATGCCAATTCATAGGCCACATCCCCCACGCGCTTCAGAACTTCAAATGGACCAATATACCTCGGACTAAGCTTACCTCGCTTACCAAACCGCATCACACCTTTCATGGGTGAAACCTCAGCAAGACTTGTTCACCCTCCATAAAATCCAAGTCCCTAATCTTTCGATCTGCATATTCTTTCTGCCTACTCTGAGCTGCTAGAAGCTTCTCCTGAATGAATTTTACTTTATCTAACGATTCACTCAAAAGATCGGTACCCCAAGGTCTCACCTCAAATGTATCAAACTAACTAATGGGAGACCTACATCTCCTCCCATACAGTGCCTCAAATGGGGCCATATTAATACTTGAGTGATAGCTATTATTGTATGAAAACTATGCTAAGGGTAAGAATTTATCCCAATGACCACTAAATTCTATCACACATGCACGAAGCATATCCTCCAACACCTGAATCGTTCGCTCAGACTGACCATCGGTCTGAGGGTGAAATGCAGTACTAAGATCCAGCCTAGTACCTAATTCAGCATGTAATGTTCTCCAAAACTAGAAGTTAATTGCGTACCTCTATCTAATATGATGGAAAGTGGAACTCCATGCAATCGAACAATTTCTGAGATATAGAGTTTGGCTAACTTCTCTGCATTGTAAGTCATCTTGAACGGAATGAAGTGAGCTGACATAGTTAACCTGTCAACAATTACCCAAATAGAATCAAACTTACCCAATGTCTTTGGAAGAC
>NC_028643.1:14731504-14738260 GCF_001406875.1 Solanum pennellii | reverse complement strand
ACCACCATTACCTTGGCCACCACGTCCTCCAGAATGGAGGCCTCTACCATGACCACCTCTACCTGTAACTATTGGGGGTCTGTAACTCTGTTTTGGACAATATTTCCTAATATGTCAAGTCTCTCCACATCCATAACAATTTCTGGAGTCAAGCATAGGTCTCTGTGAGAATGACGAAGTCTGGGATAACCTCCAAACTCAGAAAAAAGCTGACTGGTCTGCGATGGACCCCCAGCTAAAGCCTGCAGTGAAGACTGAATAGGAAGGGCTGGGTAACCTCCTGAACTCTGCCCCCTGGAGTAAGAACCACTAAACTCACCTCCCTTACGGAACTTCTTAAATGTCGACGCCATGGTGAAGTCGTCTGGCTTCACCCCCTCTACCTCTATCACAAAATCAACCACTTCCTGAAAGGATTTTGCTGCAGCAGCTACCTGTAAGGATGGGATCTGCAAATCTGACCTCAATCCTTTCAAAAAGCGGCGAATTCGCTCTTGTGGACTGAAGCAAAGCTGAGTGGCATACCTGGATAATGCACGGAATTTGGCCTCATAAGCAGCAACAGACATCCTTCCTTGCTCTAGGCTCAGGAACTCATCTCTCCTCCTATCCCTCAAAGTCCGGTGTATATACTTCTCCATAAATAAGCTAGAGAATGATGCCCAAGTCATAGGTGGTGCCTGTGCTGGTTGACACTCAATATACGACCGCCACCACATTTGGCATCCCCCCTGAAACTGATAGGTCACAAACTCAACACCGAATCGTTCTACTATGTCCATCTTATGTAGCAGCTCATGACAATCAACTAGAAAATCATAGGCATCTTCAGATTCAGCACCCTTGAAGACTGGAGGTTTCAACTTTAAGAACATAATGAAAAGTTCATGTTGATCACCTGTCATTATAGACCCTGTAGTCAATCAAGGAAATGTGCCTACTTCCAATGATGCATCCATGCGGGGAGCCACAGCAGCTGCATGTTGTACCCCCTGAACCTGAGGTGCTGGTGCAGGAAACACTGGAGGTGTCTGTCCCTGATCAGATAACCCGCTAAGATAAGTAAGAACCTGATTAATCATCTCTGGGGTAGGCTGGGGTGGTAATTCCTCATCTTGAACCTGCTCATTTTCCCCTTCCTCACCCTCTCTTACTACCTCATCAGTCGGTGGAGGAGTCACTGCTCTATTCCTCGCTGGACCAGGTGTTTGTCCTCTACCTCTAGTGGGCGTCCTCCTGCGACCCCTACCACGGCCTCTTGCCACAGCTCCTCCTCGAGTTACTGCCTCAATGGTTGGCTCATACGCACCCTGTCTCTCCGGTGTTGGTGTTGGCACAGTTGTTGCTCTAGTTCTAACCATCTGCGAAATAGAGTGAGGATGTCAGATACCAATTTGTATCGCCTAGATACCAATTGGATCCAAGTAATAGCACGAAAGAAAGAAAGAATGGAGTTTTCCTAAAGTCCTATAGCCTCTCGAAGAAAAGTAAAGGCGTCCCATACCGTTCCTCAAGACTCTACTAGACTTGTTCTTGTGTGATGAGACAAACGAACCTAACGCTCTGATACCAAGTTTGTCACGACCCAAAACGAGTCCTGAGTGGCACCCACATTTAGCCTACTAGGTGGGCGAACCAACAAATCTAAACCCCAACATTTACCAATAGTTCAACTATAATTAACAAAAATAAAGCGGAAGACCCAAAACTTATTAATGTAACCAAGTAAATAAGCTTCTAAAGTTTAACACTTATTATCCCCAAAATCTGGAAGTCATCACATCAAGAACATCTATCCTCAACTTACGAAGACTAAGAGTATTTAAGAAACCAAAATAAGTAAAAAGATGGTCCATGTCCGAAATTCAAAGACATCAAGACGTGAAGAGAGAATCCAGCACGAGCTAGGAACAATAGCTCACCCCGAACTCTGATGTGCTGAAGACAGGCTAGAGCTGAGGGCGAGTCGAAGTCGATGGCACACTTGCTGCACTCCACAAAATAACAAAGAAGAAAATACAAGTAGGGGTCAGTACAAGGAACACGTACTGAGTAGGTATCATCGGCCAACTCAAAATAGAAACTAATATACAATAAATAATAGTATGAACTCAACTATAGCACTTAACAGGTGATAAACAACAAACAACATGAACAAGTATCATCAACATTAAAGTAAACTCGTAATAAGTCTATGATATCAAGATCACACATGAGGACTCATGCCCCCAACCAAACCATTGTGGGAGTTGAGTTCTTTGAGATTGAGTACCTTCCATTAATTCAACATGTTTTTCCTTTAATATTATCGTGTCGGAATGTGACACTCCGATCCAAGAATACCGTGTCGGAACGTGACACTCCGATCCAAGAATACCGTGTCAAAACGTGACACTCCGATCCAGGAATACCGTGTCAGAACGTGACACTCCGATCCAAGAATACTTTTAATTTATCCTTTATTATCACCGCTTTCAATTCATTGTTATATCATTTTCATCAAGCCTTCTTTATTCAAGGCATCACTTCGATCGAGAGGGTTAGAGAACATGAATTCTACGGTCTCAGGATTTCAGACCAACCACAACCCACACAACCAAATCACACAATCACACAGTCAAGTACATAGAGAACTTCACAATATAATTCAAGGCATATCAATCACTATTAAGAGTTTACTATCAAATAGCATAAACCATAACCTACCTCCACCGAAGAATCGAAATCAAGCAAGCTACCTCCCCAATGCCTTTGCCTTCCTCAGTGCCTATGAACCTTTTCAATCTAAAGTCTAAGTCGCTTGCCTTCTTCTTTCGTTCACGCTCTCTCTTTCGTTCACGCTCTCTCTTTCGTTCTTTTTATTTTTCTTCTCCAGATTCTTTTTACCCTAATTATCATATAATCAATTATAAAAAAAATGAGAAAAGTAACCCACTATTTATTTCACTATTCTCTTCTTTAACCACCAACTAAATAAATTATTAAAATTACCCCACTAATTTCGTAATTATAATTATTAATAGTCCAAAACACCCATTTAAAATTTAGCGGAAGTCCGACCAAGTGTGGGGTTACGCAGCTTGTGACGGTCCGTCGTATCTATGACGGTCCGTCCTGCAGGTCCGTCATGATGTTCAGAGAAGTACTCTTAGTACCCAGATTCCAAGAGTTGAAGTGTTTTGGAACGAAGACCCTCGACGGACCGTTGTGCCTATGACGGTTCGTCATACTTGCCGTCGAGGTAGTGAAGAGAGCAGCAGAAGAAATTGCACAAGTATGGGACGACGGAGTCCATGACGGTCCGTCGTGACCATGACGATCCGTCGCGTGGTCCGTCGACCCAGTAAGTATTTATCAAAAATAATTCTACTGCTCAAACTGATTAAATGGGTTGTTACAATATTAATGTCTTGTGAAATATGAAGACTAGAATTTTGCGAGTCATCTTGTCCCTTGCAACTTTGAACAAACAATGACTTTCAGAATCTTACATAAATCAACACTACAAAAAACATGCAAATTTTCAGAGGTTTATTTGTGGAGTTTTTTTAATTTAAAAACTCCATTATAAAATCATTTTGTTGCATTTAATTTAACCCTTGCGATATAATTTATTTTGTGACAGTTTGATTGTGGAGACTTGTCATAACCTCTGCTAGCACCAATTTGTGAGGTTTTGTGAATGCTGCAATTTATTATAATTTATAGCGATTTTATTGTGGAGGTTTGTGTTAACCTCTTCAAATTACATCAAATTGTGAATCTTTGTAAATTTCACAATTAATTACAATTTGTAACACTTGAACAAAATAGAAAATAAATCTCTCTCTCTCTCTCTCTCTCTCTCTATATATATATATATATATACACACATACTTAGCAACAAAACCTACTTAAGTACTTTATCTATACAAATATTTATTTATCATCTTTATCTTATTCAAAGTGTTTAAATACCCCCCCCCTTTCCCTTAATGCTGATGTGGCATAAAGAAAATAATGAAGCACATCTTTCTTTTTATTAAAAAACTAGGGAACATGTCCGCGCTTCGCACGCGGATTAATTAATATGTGGTAGGAATTTTTTCTTGTGGATGTATTATATGATTATATTATTTGAGCATATCGCATTGTTTTCATTTGAAATGATGATACATGATGAAACTTATGAACTTTACTATCTATTTAATGAGAATAATACATTGTTAATGAATAAATTTAGAATATATACTCTGTTAAAAAGATTCTTTTTTTTTATTGCTAAAATATATATAGATTTACATCAAATACGGCATATCATTACTTATTAGATTGATGGTTAGAGAATATATTTTCTGATCATAATTTATTTCATTTCCCTATAACATAGAAGTCTATACATGTTAAACATCATATTATTCTTTGTTGGTTTGTGCTTGTGAAGCTCCTCTGTATAAATAATTTTTCGACTGCTCTTGTTCCTTTATGAAATATGCAATTCGCTGTTGCATAATATTTTCATACATAAAAATTTGACCGATTTGCTTGATTCTTCAGTTGTATCTTTATTATAAAATAAATGTTTAGAAGAACAATTTAATATAATTATGAATATTATCATTTATATTTTACCTTGGATATTATGTGAATTGATTATTTGGGGGCCATCCTTATTTGTCGTATCCATTGTAGTACTTCTATATAAGTTTCAGGAATGGAAAGAAGGTTAATATTGAACGATGATGTTTTTTACCTTAGGAACTAAAATAAATAAATCAAAGAAAACACTTGTTTTTTGCGAAGGTGAGTACTCTAACTTCTGAGACAGATCAACTTTTAAGAATCACGAAAAGATCATGCTTAGTTGCACTCATCATGTCGAGCTCCAACATAGAGAACCCAAATTAGTAATAACGCATAAAATATAACACAACTCCTCCCATTTCCATCTTGTTAAGCATGAATAGGTCTTTGCAATACTCAATGCAGTTCACTTAATAAGGTTCCTTTTTGCCTTTCTTATCCGACTGCCTGATTTTTTTAATAATCTGCAATATGTTGTTATCCTCTTCAACAACATAAACCCAAAACTGATTGTAACAACAACTACTTATATGTGTTTAGTATTAGTCTTAAAGGCAACTTATGGAAGACAATTATAAGAACTAAGTCATCCATGAGTCAACACCTACTTGAAACTATTCCTCAAATGCAAGTGGCGGAAGAAAATTACAAGTAACTAAGTTATTTTGTTCGGAAATTATCTCGTGGATGGGGTGGAAACCATCATGTGACAGGTGTATAAATACCTAAATCATCTCCTCTTCAACAACAAAAATCCAAAGGTGAATGTGACATCAAATACCTCTATGTGTTAAGTTTTATAGTTAAAGACAACTTATGGAAGACAATTTTAAGAAACTAAGATATCCATGATTAAATATCCACTTAAATTACAGTTTATGTTAGCACCTCAATGTCGTCATTCCAGTACTAATAAATAATATGCAGCTCTATATACTCTCATGTATTTAACACTTCCCATTCTAATTTAATGAAAAACTACCAGCCGGGAAGGATTAACTCATCTACATCCACAACCCTATTTTTATTTATGAAGTTATCTTCTTTATTTGCTCACAATATGGAAGTACCCTTCACTGAAATTTCCATATATAGCTTGAAGTCCTCTTTTGTGGGCTGTCCAAGCTTGCTTATATGTCATAGTTTATTTTGTGGAGTGCAGCAAGTGCACCATTGACTTCGACTCGTCCTCAACTCTAGCCAGTCTTCAGCACATCAGATTTCAGGGTGAGCTATTATTCCTAGCTCGGGCTGGATTCTCTTCTTCACGTCTTGATGTCTTTGAAGTTCGGACATGGACCATCTTTCTACTTATTTTAGTTCTTAAATACTCTTAGACTTAGTAATTTGAGGATAGATGTTCTTGATGTGATGACTTCTAGATTTTGGGGATGATAAGTATTATACTTTAGAAGTTTATTTAATTGATTTCGTTAATGAGTTTTGGATCTTCCGCATTTTAATTACTATTCAAAATTTATATACTAGTAAACGTTGGGGTTTAGATTGTTGGTTCGCTCACCTAGTAAGATAAGTGTGGGTGCCACTCGCGGCTCGTTTTGGGTCGTGACAGTATTTGAGGACGTAGATGAGTGTATTCTTCCCGGCTGGTAGTTTATCTTTAAATGAAAATGGTAACAGGAGAATATATTGAGCTGCATATTGAGAATCAGTATTGGAATGACGATATTGAGGTGTTAACATCGCGATGCCTGGTGAATAGGTTGTGGATATCCGGCATCGAGGGGAGACTCCCTGTAAGTACCCGCCGCTCCAAGGTGAGTGTCCGAGTCATAACTCCTTTATCCGTCAGGAATTTGGCGTCGGAGTAAACTTGAAACTGGCCTTCGACGCACCACCGGTTTGGCTGGTCAGCGGCTGGGGTGGGGACCTGAACTGGTGCGCCAGATGTAGAGTTTGAACTGTCAGCCTCATCAGACGAGGCCGACGCTGCAGCAGTGGCGGGTGCGGGAACCTCTGCAGAGCCAGAAGCTTCCTCGGACCATGATACGCCTAAGGAGCCAGACGCTCCTTCCTCATTTGTGGCCGACCCAGAGGGTGTGCCGGTCAGTGTGCGCTCCTCATCAGACTGGGAGGCAGTGACTACGCCGGTCGGCACCTTTTGGGTGTGGCTCTGGGAGCACGTGCAGTGCGAGAAGGGGCAGAAGTGCCTGGGGGCACGTACTCAGGGTC
>NC_028643.1:14693555-14726881 GCF_001406875.1 Solanum pennellii | reverse complement strand
TTTAGCAGAAATCCGACCCAGTCAGGGTTACGCAGCCTGTGACGGTCCGTCACGACTGTGACGGTCCTACTGCATGTCCGTCACAAAGTTCAGAGAGTTAATTCTGTGAAAAGATTTGTGACGGTCCGTCGTGCCAACGACGGTCCGTCCTGCCATTCCGTCGTGAAGTTTAGAGAGTCGATCTCAGTACTCAAATTTTCAGGATCTATGTGTTTTGGAACGAGACACCCTCGACGGTCCGTCGTTCCCATGGCGGTCCGTCGTGGGATCCGTCGACCCAGACAGTTATTACCAGAAATAAACTCTACTGCTCGAAACGACTAAACAGGTCGTTACATTAAGAAGCAAGTCAAAGAAAAGTTAATAATGTTTTCAAAAGTCTTTTACAAACATTTCAACTAAAGTTCAAGTTGAGTAAAGAGTAAAGAGTAAAGATTGAAGTCTTATCTTCAAAGAAGTATATGGGGACTATGCATTCCCAAAGAGTTTAAAATGTTTTCACATTTGAGAAAGAAAGGGAACATCGATTCCAAGAGAACTTTTAAGCTAAATTTTGAGTAATTATCTCATTCCAAAGAAAGAGTTTTGTTTTTACAAACTAATGAGCTACGTATATTTTGGGAGTAGTATTCACCATCGATATGGGGATGCGAGTTCATTTAACTAAAGTATCCATAAAACATGTAGCTATCATGGGTAGTAAATGATCATACTTTTTAGATGATTCCTTAAGATCTTTTAGCATAAGCTACTGGATCCACTAAGTTAAGCGTTCTATATGAAAACAAAGTATAGTAAGGTTTTGGCAGCGTGGGCAATATGTTGTATCACCTCGTAGGCTCATAGTGATAGTTGTCGGTTAGAGAATCTCCCACAGAAACTATGTTACTTTATTATATGAGAAAAGTTGAGTTTTTATTGCATTTTCTTTAACGAACTATGTTATTTATACTGTTTTATAAAAATTTTCATATATTGCATGTGTTTCATTGCTTTGTTTTGAGTTAAGTTATTCATGAGTTGAGAAGATTCAAGGTAAGTGTTTATTTTAGAATCCTTTTCAATGCTATGTATCATTTAACATTACATACTCGTACATTTTTTTTACTGATGTCAGTTGACCTGCATCATCTTATAATGTGATGCAGGTAACTAAGATCGGCGTCCAGTGCACCGTTAATCCAATAAGCAGCTCAGAGTCAGTTGATTAGCCTCCTTGCATTCTGGAGGACTCTTTTTATCACTTTCTTTCTAGTTTTCAGTTGTTAGGATGATTGGGGGTTCTTTCCCAACATCCCTTTTTGTTTAAGAGGCTTCATAGACATATAATATTAGCTCTTTAGTCATATTCCTTTCAGTTGTATACGTTTAAGACTTCAGTTGCCGTTTTTGGATAAGTTATTATCTTTTAAGTTATTTCATGAGTTATATCTCTTGTGTTTAAGTCTNTATCTCTTGTGTTTAGGTCTTCCGCTGAGTAAGTAAGTCAGGTCAAAATCCTCTTAAGTCCATCAATGATTTTCGAGTGTCGGCCACGCCTTGGGTATAGGTTCGGGGCGTGACAAACTTGGTTCAGAGAAAAGAGTTAAAGAGTCCTAGGGAGTCTATGAAGCCATCTCTGTAGAGTCCTAGTTATCGTTGTGAAGAGTGACACATCTACAATTAGGAGACTGCAACACTTAGGAAAATTTCTCACTTCTTTAACTCTTATTCAATGCGTTAAGAGTTTGATCTCTAAAAAAGTCTCCCTCAAATTCGTGTTTGCCTCTGGTTTTAGATAATCATGCCTCCACGAAGAGAAGTCAGAGGTCATCCAGCTAGAAGAGATGTTGAAGAGGAAGGAGTACCTAATGCACCTGAAGTGCAACCTCAAGGAGAGGTTACCAATGTTGAGTTTCGTGAGGCTATTTGGGTGTTGAGTCAAGCTGTGAATAACATGTTCGGACAACAAAGAGGAGTTAGACAAGAAGTGAATGATACGTCTACGATCAAGAACTACTGAGCATCCAGAAAATTTTATGTAAGAGATGAAGAAGGTATTTGATGTTATGCGTGTTGTCGACACTGAGCGAGTTGAAATGACTGCATATGAATTGATGAGTGTGTCTAGGACTTGGTTTGACCAGTGGAAAAGGGGTAGAGCTGAGGATGCACCACCTGCTAGTTTGGTCTGTTTTGAGGAAGCTTTGTTTGGGCATTTCTTTCCCCGAGAATTGAAAGAGGCCAAGGTTCGTGAGTTCCCCACACTTAAGCATGATTCTCTAAGTGTTCATGAATATGGGCTGAAGTTCACCCAAGTACACCGTTATGCTCTGGAGATAGTTGCGGACATGGGGAGTAGAATGAACTTGTTTGTTACTGAGTTGTCCTGTCTGTCGAGTAAGGAAGGTAGGGCTGCGATACTGATTGGGGATATGGATATATCAAGGTTGATGGTCTATGTGCAGCAGGTTGAGGAAGAGAAACTGATTGACAAGGAAGAATTCAAAAATAAAAAAACTATGATAGGAAATGAGTCCGCACAGCAGAAATATAATGTGAACTGGTCTTCATTTCAGCAAAAGCATAAGGGACGTGCTCCATCAACTGCTAGTGCACCTGCACCCAGAAACAAAGGTGAGTATAATGGTCAGAATTCCCAACACATTAGAGCTAAACCGACATAGTCTCAAGGTAGTGTGACACAAGGAGGTAGTTGGGCTCCTGCATGTGCTAAATGTGGTAGAACCCACCCAGGTAAGCATCATGATGACCAGACAGGTTGTTTCAAGTGTGGGAAAGAGGGTCACTTCATGAAGGAGTACCCTAAGAACAAGAAAGGTAGTGGAAATCCGGGCAATAGACCCCAATCTTCATTAGTTTCATATTCTCCTTTTATTTTAAAAAAACGTGCATCTATTTTTGACGTCAAGGCCTACCCTTCTTTTTTCCTTTGTGATAATATCACAATATACTTTGATGGAAGAGTAACTCAACAGTGTTTTCATTGAAGGAATGTTTCTTCCTTCTTGATAGTACTTTTCCTATAATTTTTGAATATCTCAAATATTCTGCAAATTAATGGAATATTCATATAAAGATCAAATCTATCATGCTTAGGGGCCCTAATATATTTGATTATTTGAGTTTTGAATCCACATTTCATAAAAAAATTCTCTTAGTTCAATTATTGACAACTTTGGTCCCCCCCCACCCCCACGTACATGCACTTCCTCAAGGATTTTTTATCTCTTAAAATTTTTGTTTTGATAAATACCAATTTGGCAATACAGCAATCTAGTCACTTCTTGTTAATATATTATATAAAAATATAAGTGATGAAATTTGTTGATTAATTGAGAGTTTCAACATTTTCCTCGTCTGAATTTTAATAGCTAACATGGACAATACAGTTTAAATGGGTTGATGACACGGAGTATTATTATTACTTTAATTGCTTAATTCGCTATTTCTACTTTGTACAATATACAGGGGCGGATCTACGTTGTTGGATGGAGGTGCCATGACACCCGGTGATTTCAGAAAAAACGTTAAATACATATGTATATATATTCGAGAGAAGTGAAAATTTTGAGATTTTTGTAATTGTGAAAACTTCTCGGATATGATGTAATCAGCCATCAGAGATATGAAATTTCTGTACTTTATACTGTTTTTTTCTTTAGTAAACAGCTTGAATATATTACTTTATAATTGATTTCAAATAGTCACACGACATATATGTGTCGTTTACAACCTAAATTGAGAAAGTTTAATTCTAAAAAATTCTTTGCAACAATAAAATCGAGAATTGCATTAGATTATGAGTTAAAATATTTCATGTAATACGAACATATAAAATGTTGATACCTTTGAAAAAATTCATCGGTCTTCATATATATTCGCAAGTGATATATATTTTTCACAATGTTATTATCTTCATTTTGCGATATTTGCACCATAAGCTTTGCATCTGATAAAATACTAATCAATGATCAATCAATTCGTAAATATTGTTTTAAAGTCTTTCAAATCTTTGTTGCTTCAACTTAAGTATAATGTGTTTGTATTTGACTTTGTCGATGAATTTTGTGATACATTTTATTATTGTCTTCCATAAATAGAAATACTTAAAAAAATTGATTTCTAACTTGACAACAATAAAAACAATCAAGAAAGCAACTTTATTTCTATATATAATAACAATTATCGGAATGTTATATTATAAAGATTGAAAGTATTTATCAAAAAAATAATATTTTCCTCCACAGAGACAAAAACAATCATGAAAGAAACTTTATTTCTATATACAATAAAAATCTTAATGTTATATTCTAAATTACATTAATTAATTTTTTTATACTACAGTTAATATCATGCCGTAAAGAAAACTCTAAAGCTTACCCCCACAAAATAACCAATATACTTTTTTTCAGGTTATTTTTTTTCTAATTTATTTATTTTTTAGTTTTTTCTTGCTCTATATTTATAAACAAAGTCTTTTTCTTGAGAGGAAGATGCAGCAGAAGATTGCTGAGGTTCACCAGCACCTAGATGCATTTGAGTTGAGAGTGTTAGCCCGCCCAGCCCCTCCGGTAGATGTGTCGACTCTTCAGGCTGCAGTCGACAGTCTTCGTGCAGACATCGACACGATCCTAGAGGCGAGAGTGCCGGAGCCTGTCGAGCCTGTTGAGGACACTGTATTGGCGGCCCTGTTTGCTACTTCAAAAATTCCCCCACCTTCCCCTCGAGAGAGTGCCAAGAGGCGTAGGGGTCGATCAGAGGATGAGGCGCGAGCAAGGAAGAAGGAGCGCCGAGAGATGAAGGCCGCGAGGAGAGCCTCACTTGCTGAGGCGGAGGCACACCAAATCAGAGCATCGCAGATAGCGGCTGGGGCGTCTAGCTCCCGCACTGTAGAGACAGCAGGAGGCACTACTGATGGTGCGGTTGTTGCTGAGGACATCACTGAGGGTGTCCAGATTGCTGAGGACACCACTGAGGGTGTCCAGATTGCAGAGGATGTGGGTTCTGGGAAACCGGACCCACCAGCTTGCTGATCGACGGCGCTATGCGCCACAGGTTTGCTTCACCTACCCCTCTAATCTTTAGATTTTTTTTTTGCATTGGGGACAATTGCATGCTTTTTTGTTGGGGGTGGGGTAAATGGAAAGTGAGTGCTAGGGTGAAGTCTGAGTAGCCCAACTCACTATCCTCTTTTGGGGTTTTCTTGCCTGAGTTCTTTTTCCCCAAAAGACTGATTATTTTTTTTTTTGAACCGGCATGTTTATATCTTTTGTACATAGTTTAATTCTAGAGCATGATGGCTAAAATGATATCCTGATAAACTGAAAATAACGCATGACTAGGCATAGTAACTGACAATTGTGTGGCTCTAAGCGTGAAATAGAGTTACACCATTGCATTACCCTAAGTCTTTAATTCGAACTAGGTGTCTAATAATCTGGTATAGTGATGACATGTCAAGTGAGAGTGAGGAAATTTGAATAGTCCACTATTGGTACTGAGCTAGAACTTGCCTGGTTAGTCCTGCTAAAAGTAAGCTGTAACAAACAATTAGGAAAGGATCATAGGCCCTTATTCAAGAAAGCCCATTTCCAACCCAAATAAAAGAAACCGAATGAAATTTATCCTTCTTTGATCCAAATAATCTGAGCTTAAATTAGACCTTTCTTTTTCACCCTAACTAATCTTTTCGGGGAACAATGTGTTGGCCCTGGTCCCTCCTTGGACATGTGCACCTCAGCTTATGCCAAAAGCATAAGTTGAGGGTGGCTAATACAGTAAACAACCTTCGTTTTGGCCCTGACCCAACCTTGGGTATTGTGTACCTTGACTCATGGCAAAGCCATGAGTTGAGGGTGGCTATTACGAGGAATGCTCTGGAAAGTGGGGTTGAAAGAACAAAAGAGAGAGAAAGAACAAAAGTAAGGTGACTCAAAATTAGTTGAAAGAAAAGTAAAGAAAAAGAAAAATCACTTACACAAATGAAGAAAGAAGAGAAAATTGAGCAAAGGGAAAGAATATGAGAAACTGGGCGAGATAAGATGATAAAAAGGGAAGGTTTAGCCGATATGTCAAGGAGGGCAAAAAGTCACTAACGTATACCTAAAAATGTACCCTACCTGACCCTGAGCCTATGTTACAAGCTAAAAAAGTCCTATCGTGATCCTAAGGGTTGTATAGCGAACTTAAGGCAGTGAAAATAAGGGCAAGCTTATGGCAATAGGTATGAATGAGTGTGACTTTGTTCTGAGAGCGAGTGTTGAAATGTAATCCTTATACTCAAACTGAAATCATTGTGTGAAAAATGAGGATTTTGTTCTAAAGTGAGGACATTAGTTGCAATACCAGAATTGTTAGCACCTCGGTGAGAAATTGAAGAGGATAGGTGTTAATGCATGGTGAGTCTGTGTCATGTTCTGATCCCACAAAAATTCAAGCTTAATAGTGATAGCATGCATAGATTTGATGAGATTAATCGGGATTGATAGCCAAATGATTGCAAAGGATAAAACATGGATACTATTGTACAAGGATTGTGTAGTGAGTCATAGTGCGTCGCTTGAGGACAAACAACGAATTTAAGTTGAGGGTGTTGATATACCGTGGTTTCACGGTATAATTAATACTTTTTCCTTAAGTTTAGTGTGTCCGAAAGCCTTTTTGTGCTAATTTTGATATAAGTTTCTCTTTGTTTTGCAGGAAATCTGTCCAAAGCTGAATGCGGAGATTTTGAGCGAAAAAATGCAGAAGAGACCACCTACGGAGCTTATGACGGTCCGTCGTGCCTGTGACGGTCCGTAGGTGGCAGCGTAGTGCAGCTGCTGAAGGAAGATGGGGAAGTCTGACCAAGTGTGGGATTACGAAGCTTGTGACGGTCCGTCATGGCTATGACGGTCCGTCCTGCAGGTTCGTCGTGAAGTTCAGAGAAGTGATCCCAGTACCCAGATTCCGAGAGTTGAAGTATTTTGGAATGAAGACCCTCGACGGACCGTTGTGCCTATGACGGTCCGTCATACTTGCCGTCGAGGGGAATGAAGAAAGCAGCAGAAGAAATTGCACCAAGTATGGGACGATGGAGTCCACGACGGTCCGTTGTGACCACGACGGTCCGTCGCGAGGTCCGTCGACCCAGCCGCGTTTTGGCAGATTTCCAGCAATTAGAATTCTTGTTTAATTAGGTTTTTGTTTTTTTATAAATAGTTCGAAAAACCTCGTTTTTGAGGTTAGACACCTGATAGTTAGACTCTTAGATTGTTAAAACTCCGTATTGGTAAACATTGTATTGTGAGATTCTTGATAATCATTAGACTTTTCGTGAGATTATTGATTACTTTGAGAATTCTTGCAAGTGATTTTTGGTGATTAATCAAGCAATCTTTTGGACTTTATTCTTTCTCATTGAAGTAAGTACATGAATTCTTATTTAATATATTTGAATATTGTGTTTATGGCTATGAGTAACTAAACTCCATAACTAGGGTTGTGGGAACCATAGGCAAATAATGAGATAAACCCTAACTAAAATAACAATTCTAGAATAGTGTCTTGCATGTATTAATAATTCTTTCGCTTAGAAGTCTTTTTAACGGATGATCAACGTTAGAACTCGCCTTAATGCTACTTGCCGGACCAAGGAGGTAGATAATAGGAAAAGAATTATTAACATAGATTTAGTGTAGACTATCTAATAGGCTAGTATTGATTGGTACGAGGTAATAACTTAGTCAAATATCGAATACGATGCTTAATATGAGGTAAAGATAAGGGTTAGGAAAGCAACACACGTAGCCGGACCAAGGTGCGGAGTGAGATTTTCTAGATGCCGGACCAAGGATTTAGAAATACATAACTTATCACTTTGCATGCAAGATACTAGGAAAGAATTGTTATAGTTAGATTTATCAAGTTATGAACCTGTGGGGAACACGTAAACCCTAGTTACTTTGATTAACTGATTAAAACCCAACTTTCAAACTCGTTAAGTGTCTCTTTCAATTTTGCTAGTTATTTTTACTTATTAGGAAATACAAAACCCCCTTTTTATGTTTTTTTACTTTCCAAGGAAGTCATCAACCGAACAATAGTAATAAACAAGTTGAAGTTAAGTCTAGACTATTTTCCTCGTGGGAACGATCCCAACTTCACTAGTTGGGTTATTTACTTGACGCGACCGCTTTACTTCTCATTTGAGAAGTAAGTTTGAGCGTATCACTCTAGCAGAAGCATGTCGCGGTAGCGGATGGACCGGACTTAAAAATTATAGAATTTTTGGGGAGCTCATTGGTTTGGAAATGCCGCTGCATCGACACCTCTACAGAGGGATGGATGCCTTTGTAGTGGGATAGTCGCGAATAAAATCTAAAATAAAGAGGGATGGATGCCTTTGCAGCGGGATAGTCGCGAATAAAATCTTAAATAAAATCCCTAAACGACCTTATTTGATAGTTTTTGACTTCTAAGCTAAAGAACGACCCTGGACTATTCCAACTCGTCTACCACCATTCTTGAAGCTAATGGTAAGCTTTTCACTCCCCGAATTTACTTTTCGATCTGTAGAACGTTATAGAATTGGTCAATATTGATGGGGGAGGATTTCTTGTAGATTCTATGGTGCACTTAACCCTAATTTGACTAGTTGGTGTCATAGATATGATCTAGGGTTCATATAATTATTAGTAATTCGGATACTTAGTGATTTTCTTTTGATTCCCTTGTATTCTATATTGTTTGTTGACCAAGAACAAGCAGAACAAATCCGGAAGGGAAGGATCAAGTTTCTTAAATTTTTGAGCTTGTTTCGAGGTAGGTGATGGTTGTGATTTCATGATTGTGTGATGTATACCTGTTCTTGCTTCATTATGATACTTGTATGTATATGAATGTCGCAATATTGATTATGCTGTCGTAATTGATATAGATGACTAATATAGCCATGAAATCATGATGTAATGTGTGATCTTGATGAGGTACTTGTTATTGTGATTGTGATGTGTGAATGGGTATTGAATTGCCACGTTCCGGAAAGCTAACTTGGATCGGATTTCCATGTTTTGGCATAAATATTGAATCAGGTTGTCACATTTCGGCATAAGTATGGGATCTGATCGCCACGTTCTGCAAGCTAACTGGGATGAGGTTCTACACCGGTGCACTAACAGTTTGAGTTTGGGTTCCGTGAGAGTACCAATGATGTGTTAAGCATGTGAAATGTGTTGTCGAATTGTCATGTTGTTTATGTTGATTTATATGCATGTGATTATAATGTTTTTTCAATTTGTTTATATTGCAATAGTGGGATAGCCGCGTGATCCTACCAGTACACGGTATTTATGTACTGATTCTGCACATCCCTTATTTTTGTTGAGTGTAGGACATCTTTAAGCAGCTATTGGCAGACCTGGTTAGGAGATTAGAGATTATCGTCTTGACTTCAAGGGTGAGATACATCTTCCGGAATGTCACAGAGTTCTCTTTAGTCTACGTCCACCATTGCTGGACTTAGACCATTGTTTTAGTTAGTTGAATAGTTTATCAGCATTTTCTTGTTAGACTTGGTTATCGCTAGTAGTTTTGGTATATTGACTTTAAGATCTTAGGTTTATCTTCCGCAAATTTTAGTTGTTAGATCTTTCTTTATTAATGGAACTTTTCTTTTAGTCATTTAACTTGCTTTCGCAACTTAAATGCCTTCGTTTTAGAATAATTGCTTTAGTTAGATAGTAGTAGTTGTTTTCCCACCAGCTTGTAGGTGTGGGTGCTAATCACGAAAGGTTTTGGGTCATGACAAAGTTTGTATTAGAGCCTAGGTTTGTCGATCTCGATGTACCAAAACGAGTCTAACAGAGTCTCACAGAACGGCATGGGGACACATTTACTTTTCTTTGAGAGGGTATAGAACTTTAGGAAATCTCAATTTTCTCTCGTCTCCTTCGTGCTATGACTTGATTCCAATTGGTATCTAACTTCTTTCATTATTTTATTTGCAGATGGTTAATACTAGGCAGAACGGCGTTAGTACCGTAGCTCCTGTCAATGCTCCAGCAAAGGAACCAAAAGAAGAGGTCGCAGTCGAGGTAGAGGTAAAAGAAGATCTATGGGTAGAGGCCGCGGGGTAGTGGCGCTTGATGTGAATGAGGTGCTGATTGTCAATGTTCCAGTGAATGAGAACCCTCCGGCATACAATGAAGAGATAGAAAAGGAAGTTGAGATTGAAGATATTGACGAGGTTTAACAGGAGGAAGGAGTGCAGGCTGAAGTGACGGGAATCCCTCCCATCGATCTGGTTTTACTTAAACAAATCACGTCATTCTTAAAAAGTTGGCTGGTACATGATGTTGGAAGTAAGGCTTCATCCATTGGGTCTATTCTTGTGGTGTCTAAGTTTAGTGAAGTATTTCTCAATGACTTTCCTTGCATGTCTCCGGATAGAGACATAGATTTTTGTATTGACTTAAAGGATGGTACTCGTCCCATTTATACTCCCCCGTATCGCATGGATCCGACACAATTGAGAGAGCAGAAGTCTCAAATCAAAGAGCTCCTTTATAAGGGATTTATTCATCCTAGTGCTTCCCAATGGTATGCTCCGGTTTTATTTGTCAAGAAGCAGGATGGTAGCTTGAGGAAGTATATAGATTACCGACAATAGAATAGAATCACTATTTGGAATAGATATCCGTTGCCCAAAATAGATGATCTCTTTGATCAATTGGAAGGTGAAACAGTCTTCTATAAGATTGATTTTAGATTCAGGTATCATCAATTAAAAATTTGGCCAGAAGATGTACCCAAAACGATGTTTACTACTCGTTACGGACATTATGACTTTTTGGCAATGTAATTTGGGTTGACTAATGCGGCTGTAGCCTTTATGATCTTGATGAATATTCTGTTCAAGCCATTTCTTAATTTTTTGGTGATAGTCTTTATTGACGATATTTTGGTTTTGTTGTGTAACACCCCAAAAGTCCTATGAACTGGACTAGAGCCTAGACTATTAAATAATGCTTAAAATGATTTTTCCATACTTAGACTAATATAATAAACATGATTTAGAAGAATTAGAGTCTAAATTTCAAAGGACGACCTTGACGTCCGGAAACTAGAGAAATTGAACTAGTAGATGTCCTTAGGTTTTGTGAAGGTTTGGGAGTGTCATATGAATTTTAAAACTATTAAAAAGACTTTAAATAGGTAATATAATGTTTATAGGGTCAAAACGTCTAGTTATGACTCCCCAAGGACCACCCGAAGTGTCCTTGAGGAGGACACAAACATTGGCAAGGAGGCTACGAAAGCAGCCTGCGAACAGCCAAGATTTGGAGGTCCTTACGCATCCCTCCCTCCACACTTGATAGGAAAAAAGTGCCTCGCGACACGAGGCATTCACGAGGCTCACTGGCTCAAAACAGATTCCAGAAAAAAGATTTTGAAGTACCCCCCCGCGACGCGCAGCCAAGTCTCGGATTTGATTGCGTCGTTTTTAAGTCAATTTGACTTCACAAAAATACTCAATTAAGTGAGGGTTCTTTTGGGTATTATAGGTGAGGATTATATCTTAATTTAGGGTCAGTTTTAAGTTATTTTTACACATTCAAATTAATTCCCGTAATCACTCTCACTTCTCTCTAAAATACTCTCTCTACTCAACCTCCATTGAAGAGCAACTGGGAGCTTGAAGAAGAATATCAATTTCTCATGTTTTTCACTTCAATTTCGTGGGCAATCGTCAATCAAGTTATGGGGATATTGATTCATGGATTAGTTTCTCCATGAAACCCTACAAAACTTCTATTTTTGAATTCTTTATTATGACAAAAAACTAGTGCTTTTGATCTAGCCATAGGTTCAATCAAAAATCGTTTTCTGTATGTTATATGCCTTTAATTATGAATATATTGGGTTTAATTGATAGTTTCTATTGTGAAAATCTTCCAAGAACCCATGTGCACCCTATGACCTAGTTTCTTAAATGTTGATTTACGAATTGAGTAGATGTGAACATGATGAATTGTAATAGAATCTTATTTTCATGCCTATTGTTATGTAGATGATGGTAAATCATGATACTTGGTTTCTAACCTTGAAAAGAGGGTAAATCCTAGGGTTTTTATGTGATGAAGAATATTGTACATAGACTTTGAATTTACTTGCAAGGTGTATGGCTTATGGAAGGATGCAAGAAAGGTAATTGGGATGATTCCCATTCTATTGAACTTATTTATTGTATGGCCTGAATTATGTATAATGAACTTGACCTCTTGTGTTTATTGAAAGTATAGTCCTCATGAAAACAACATAATTGAGATTATGAAAAGGCTAGTCGCATATGTATCTTTATTCTAGGATGAAAGTGCATTCTCACCTAACGAATCTAAGAGCTTTATGTTTAATTGTATTGAATGAAGATGGATTACTCTTCACACATGTAAATACAATTAAAAGAACACTGGTAGTATGTTGGGGAAGTATAGTAGCACGGAGAGGATAAGGATAATGAGTAAAAGACCCTTCCGTTAATGCAAAAGGTTGGGTCATCCTAGTGATGCTCATGCGATGGGGACTCCTCCGCTAATGCAATAGGTAGAATCTTAGAAGCAATCTCCCTATCCCTTAACTACGTGCCCCCTTTAGGATATAGCTAGTTGATCCACATAGTAGCTAGTATGTAGGTTCTACCTTGGCAAATAGAATACCTTTTTTTTCTGTGTGGGGCTTTATGACACCAGATTACATGGAAGCTCTCATGGTCTATGTAGGTTATGGTTGATCTTCCCTAAAGTAATGAACTAATGAAGAAGTATGAATTGGTCTATGACATTCTAATGAGTTTACTAAGTAGAAGTGAGGGTATGAGACTTCACTTGTACATTGCACTAGTAGGCTTAGGATATTGTTGTAGGGGGTTCTTTGTAGTTATGAGATGATTATGATAATATGTCTATTAAATTAATGTAAAATGTAATATGTGTGTCCAAGGTGGTTTCTATGGGAATGTTTGGTAGCGTTGGTATTATGGGATGCTAAATCTACATTGCACAAGTGGACCCTAGGAAGTTCTAAGGTCATGCCTTCATTGTAGTTTGGACATTATTGAGGTATTATCTTATGTGTTGTCTTGATGATGTGAAATGTTTTTTCAAACCTTGCATACTTTACATGTAAATGTCCCTTTCTCATGATTTAAAGGTTTTATGCATTTCTCCATACTTAGTGCATTAATTGTACTAACCTCTTTCTCCCTTTTCTATTATGAGTATAGGTTCCGGCTAATTGGTTTGCTACTACATCCTTGAAGAAAGCTTGGACTTCTTATCTCCAAGACTTGTGGTAGGTCCTCAAAGATTCCGAGAACTAATGCAATTGATGCCACTTTCTGATTTCTCTATTGATGTAATAGACTTAGTGATCTTCTCGTATGTACTTTTGTTCTAATAGACTATTGTGTCTAAAGGGATAAGGACCCTATTTGAAGACTTCTGTTAAACTCGTATTAGTAGCTGGTGTATGTGTGATAATGGTATTAAATGCTTACTATTTTTCTTTATAAAAAGGAAGTTTGAACTCCTATTGTAAGAAGTTTTAAATTCCGCATTATTTCAAGTTTATTATGCAGTGACGATTATGCTAAGTGCTTGTATAAGACTTTTTTGGGGTCGATTACGTTAGTAATGTCTAGGGGGTACTCTCTGGTCGTTATAACTTGGTATTAGAGCATAAGGTTTTGGGATAATAGTAGGGTTGATGTCACACACACCACGTCTAGTAGAGTCTTATTCATAAATGTGAAGCGTGCCACCTTTATGAATAGGAGGCTATGAGATGATTAGGAACCTTCCTCTCTTCATTATTCTATGATCGTGCTTGGAATCCTAACTCTACTTAACTCTTTCCTTCTAATCCTTCCTTGTGCTTATAGGCCATGAATACAAGGAGGAATAATGCTAGAAGGGCCGGAGAGGAAAATGCGAGTGAGGCGGTTCCCCCTCAAGCTCCTCAAAACCCTCAAGTTCCTATTGAAGAAGGGTCTATGTCCAATGTTGACATAAGGTTGCCATCCATAGTTTGACTCAGATGTTGTCTACTCAAGTTGGTAGGGATTCTAGTGTTCAAGTGAATCCCAATGCTAGCACCACCGCATCAAGGATAAGGGATTTCACAAGGATGAATCCCCCTACATTATAAATCACGATTTCTTTCCCCTCTATGTATCTTAATGGGTTGAATCTCAACAGAGATTGATACCAGCATCTAAGGGAAAGATAAGAGAAAGAAAGACAATTTTTAATACCTAAAATAAAATATAGTTTTTGCAGATTAAGAGAGACAAGGAGCCGACTGATTTCCCTTCTTCAAAATCAATGACCTGATTTGATATTATTGAACACCTTAAAGCTCTTGCCAGGTGTATATACTCAAACCAATATGAAATTACTTTAGTCAATAGTTAAAAAAAATTAACATACTAACACTATCTCTAGCTTCTTCACGTCTCTCTTTGGGTTTGATAGCTTTGACTCCCTTTAGGGATTTGAGTAATCTGAGCATTTTGAGGTTGAAATAGTGGTTCCACATCTACTTCTTGAATTATAATGTCATTAGGCTCGAAATCAATTATGTAATAATATAAAATTCATGACGCTAATACCACATCCTCTTGAGGTTTGAAGTCTCAAAAGGGTTCATTATCAATCACACGAAATCGTCGCTTGAGATTAGCAAAGGCTCTTTCAACTGAGGATCTCAATGATGCATGCCGAAGATTGAATAATTTTTTTTCATTTTTGGGAGAACGATCACTTTACTCTTACAAGTGATGGTGTACTCCGTGATAAGGAGGAATGAATCCCTTACGAAGTCCATATCCCGCATCTCCAAGATAAAATATATCTACAAAGTCATAATATAGTCAATTAATATATTTTTCACCTACTTTTTTCAATAAACTATTTTAGATTGAATAAGATACCTTGGGGGATTTGAAAACCATGTGATCTCTCTAATGCATCATTTAATATGCGAGAGTCATGAGAAGATCCTTCCTAGCCAATATATTTTGTGTTGTTGTGCCTTTTCGATCACGAAATCTACTTTGTTGTTCAATAGGAATGGTTGCAAGCACATGTGTGTCATCTATTGCTCCTACACAATTCTATATACAATTAAGTTATTAATATGCACTATTTTTCATAAAATGATTTAAATTTTGAAATTTTAGTATGTCACTTACCGCAAACCATGGATGATATCGATAATTATTCCTTATCTCTAATTGAATAGTACCATCTGGTGGCCTTATAAGGATAGCGTTGAGCTTCAAAATTGCTTGAAGTACCGTGTTGAAGCATTGATGAATAGATTTGATTGACCTATAGAAGTGTGATCCAATCTTACGCAATCTCTCATTAAAATCAACGATCTCTAGAAATCTGAATACTTGTTCTTGAATAAACATGTTTTTGGTTGAACGCAACAAATTATGAATTCTAAGAGCACTGCATAGTTCATAAAACACACGTTTTCTCATCTTTATCTGTCCTATGCAATGAACATCACTTCCACTCAAAATATTAGTATTCATGTAAAATTTCCTTTCTTGATCTTTATTCGTATAAGGTCCTCTAGGATTGCTACTTTAATTTTCATAGGCTACATTAATTGCAACTCCGAAAGCTAAAATAGATGTAGCTACATCTCGAACTATTGCGTCATCTTCATCTTTGTTTGTCATATCCATCTGTTCCAGCGACCAATATAATGTAATTGCATTTATGATATAACAAAGAAAAGAACATAATAAGAAAATCTGTCAAGGCATATAACAACAACTGGTCAATTTTGAGGAAATTAATACCAAAACCAGCAGAGAATTAAAATGTCTTTCCTCCAAATTACCCAATAAATCTTTTTAACTTTCCCTTTAGAATCAACAAACCAGAATCTAAAATCCTATTTTAGATCTACATATCTCTAGCTCAACTATCAAACAGTGAAGGAATAACATTATACACACAACCAAACATACTTGGGTCAAATCTCAGAAAAATATAAAAAAAAATCAAAAACAAAAGGCCACAATTAATAAATGTATCAAAATATCGAATTAAATGCATAAATTCACCAAATAAAGTTAAATTCAAACACACGAGCAAGTATTTCAGTAGAAAAGCAAGTGAAAGACGAATATCTTGATAAAGAACTTCACAATTAAAAATCGCACAACTATAATTATTGAAAGCAGACCTTCTAAATTCTTACAAGAATATGAATGAAAAGAACAACAATGAAAATCCTGAATTTGGAGAGGAACAAGATGGAGAAATAATGGAGAAACAATGCTCCTTTACTACGTTTGAGGGTGGGCAAGGGGGTAGGCTGGGGTGAAATTCATGTGTTGCACGTCGACTTATTTCTTGGAAAATCATTTCCGGAGACTTGTTACGGAAGTCGTTTTCCGATGATTAAGGAAAACAAGTCACTTACGAAAATGTTTTCCCAACATTTTGTTGCAACCAAACAAAAGAAATAGGAAAACATTTTCTCCATACCATACACTCTCTAAAGTATAATTTATTCATCAATGAAGCTAGTTTTTGTAATGTGACTTGTGTAATATTGAGTGAGTCAATCATTTAGGTTAGACCACTATAATCTCTTCATCTTCTTCCTAAAAAAGAGAAAGAAGTGATACAATGACAAAATTTTAATTCATATTTTATAGGTAATTTTTTATAGCTTAATTTTAGTAATTTAAACAACTTATATAAAACAAGATATCCATCAAATGAACTCAGTCGGGACCCACAATTGTGGATTTCGAAGAATGTCTAACATCTTTCCTTTGGAATAACTTGACACACTTACCTAGAATCTATTGGTTTGTAGACAGTCTTTTAGTTATCTAATTAAGGTTTCCTAGTTTTTTTCTTTAATTAGGTGGTCACTCCTTTAAAATTTGTTTATTCTTAAAATTCTTTTAAAATTGAGATAATTTATTATTTTTCGAGTCACCACAACGTTTTGCCTTATTTGTAAAAATTAGGGATGTAAAAGAAATGACAACTACTCTGAGGATTTATAGAGGTTCTAACCATTACAAATTCAATTTTTTTAAATTGGTGAGACTTTTCTTTTATTGTATTATATCTTGTATTTTGTATATTTTTTTTTATTATTTGTATACTAGTAAAACTACCCGCACTTCGCGCTGGAATTAAATATCACAAAAATTATAAAGTATTACTTGAAGTATATCCGACATTATCACTAAATACTATATTATCTTACATGCAAGATTACGTAATAACAAACATTAATAATGTAAAGGAAAATGAAAATTATTACATCTTACCATTATCCTTAATAACATAAGCATAAATTAATGATTGTTAAAAGACATACCAGGATTTATAACATAAGCAATGGTCTTAGAGAGTCACTCAAGATGAGCAAAGTACACAAATATTTAATTGTTAATGAGGAGGAGGATGAGAAGGAGAAGGAGAAGGAGAAGAAATACGTACACAAATATTTAATTGTGAATGAGGAGGAGGAGGAGAAGGAGAAGGAGAAGGAATACTAAGAGGTGTAGAATTTTCATAATTTTATAATGAGAGGAAATCCCTATATTTATAGACAACAAAGGGTAGTGTAAAAAAATGGTTATTGTCCTTCATCAGAAAGGTTTCAACTATTTGGAAAAGTTGCAACCCTTTGGAAAGCTCACAAGCTTTCATAAAAGTTGCAACTTTTCATAAAAGTCGCACTTCTTCATCAAAATCGCAACTTTTCATAAAAGACACAACTTTTAATAATAGTCGCAACTCTTCATTAAAGTCGCAACTTTTCATAAGAGTCACAACTTTTCATAAAGTCACAAATTTTCATCAAAGTCACAACTCTTCATTAAAGTCTTGACTTTTTATAAAAGTCATAACTTTTCAAGAAATGGGAAGGGTAGTTTTGGTAGTAAAATAAATTAAAAGGGAATCCTAATTTCTGGTGGCGCCACGTAGGCGGGCTTAAGATTTTCTTTTATATATATGTATATAAATATGATTTTAGTTGTAACTTATTCATTATTTTTGTAATGTGACTTGTGTTATATTGAGTGAATCAATCATTTAGATTATGCCACTATGGTCTCTTCATCTTCTTCCTACAAAAAAGAAGAAAAAAAGTGACATTAAATTATAATTTATTTATTAATTAGACTAATTTTTGTAATGTGACTTGTCTAATATTGAGTGAATCAACCATTAAAACTAGGCCATTAGAGTATCTTCATCTCCTTCTTACAAAAGAGAAAGAAGTGACACAATAATAACCTTTTAATTCATTTTTTATTTTCAGTTTTTTTGTAACTTAATTTTAGTAATCTAAACCACTTACATAAAATAAAATATTCATATAATGAACTCAGTCAGAACCCACAATAGTGAATTTCGAAAAAACACCTAACACCTTATCTTTGGAATAACTTGAACCCCTTTGCCTAGAATCCATTGATTTCGTATACATTCTTTTCGTTGACTAATTAATTGATTTCCTATTTTTTGTTTTAATTAGGTGGACACTCATTTTAAATTCATATATTCTTAAAATTCTTTTAAATTTTGTAACTAATTTATTATTTCTTGAGTCATCACGACATTTTGTCTTATTTGAATAAAGTAGGAATATAAACAGAATGACGATTTTGCTGGGGATATAAATGTTTTATTAAACCATTTTGAGCTTATTTTTTTTCCAATTGACGAGGCTTTTATTTTATTGTGTTATATCTTATATTTTGTATATTATGTTGATTATTTGTATATTTTACTTGTAATCCGTTGATTATTTTTGTAATGTGACTTGTGTAATGTTGAGTAAATCAATCATTTAGACTAGGTCATTAGGGTCTCTTCATCTTTTTCCTACAAAAAGAAAGAAATAACATTAATTTGTAATTTATTCATCAAATAGACTAATTTTTGTAATATAAGTGTAATATTTAGTGAATCAATCATTTAGACAAGGCTACTAGGGTCTTTTCGTCTTCTTCCTACAAAAAAGAAAGAAGTGACACAATGCCTAATTTTTTATGCATAATGTCTTTACAATTTTTTTGTAGCTTAGGTTTAGTAATCTAAACCAGTTATAAAAAACAAAATATCCATAAAATGAACTCAGTCAAAACCCAAAATTGTGGATTTGGGAGAATGCTAACACATTCGCTTCAGAATAACTTGATCCCCTTTACTATAATCTATTGGTTTCGTAGACATTATTTAAGTTAATTAATTAAGTCGTATCCTAGTTTTTCCTTTAATTAGATTATCATTCATTTAAAATCCGTTTATTCTTAAAATACTTTTAAAATTGAATTAATTTATTATTTTTTGAATCACCATGACATTTTTCCTAATTTGAATAAAGTAGGATTTTAAATAGAATGCCGACTCTACTGGGGATTTAGAGGTTTTAACCATTATGAGTTCTTTTTTTTCAAATTGAGGAGACATATTTTGTTGTCTTATATTGGTATTTCGTATATTTTGTTGATTATTTGTATATATTGTACTTGTAATTTATTCATTATATTTGTAATGTAATTTGTGTAGTATTGAGTAAATCAATCATTTAGACTAGGTCACTAGGATCTCTTAGTCTTCTTTCTATAAAAAAAAATAAAGAAGTGATATAAAATTATAATTTATTCATCAATTAGGCTAATTTTTGTAATGTGATTTGTGTAATATTGAGTGAATCAATCATTTAGACTAGGCCATTGGAGTTTCTTCATCTTCTTCCTTCTAAAAAAGAAAGAAGTGATACAATGACAAGCTTTTTTTATTAATATTGTATTTACAATTTTTTGTAGCTAATTTTAGTAATTTAAATCACTTATATAAAACAAGATATCCATCAAATGAACTAGGCCAAGACACACAATTGTGGATTTCAAAGAATGCCTAGCACAATCCCTTCAAAATAACTTCAACCCATTGCCTAGAATATATTGATTCCGAAGACATTCTTTTAGTTAATTAATTAATTGGTTTCCTAGTTTTTTGTTTAATTAGGTTGCAATTCCTTTCAAATTCGTTTATTCATAAAATATATTTAAAAATGAATTAATTAATTATTACTCAAGTCACCACAACATTTTGCCTCATTTGAATAAAGTAGAAATTAAAAAAGAATAGAGACTTCGCTGGAGATATAAAAGTTCTAACCATTATTAGTTCATTCTTTTTTCTAATTGAGGATATCTTTTTATTGTGTTATATCTTGTATTTTGTATATTTTATTGATTATTTTTATATTTTATTTGTAATTTATTCATTATTTTTGCAATGTAATTTCTATAATATTGAGTGAATCAATCATTTAGACTAGACCACTATAGTCACTTCCTCTTCTTGCTACAAAAAAAAAAAAAAGAAGTGACATTAAATTATAATTTATTCATTAATTAGACTGATTTTTGTAATGTGACTTGTGTAATGTTGAGGGAATCAATCATTTACACTGGGCCACTAGGGTCTCTTCATCTTCTTCCTAAAAAAAGAATTGACATTAAATTATAATTTATTCATTAATTAGGATAATTTTTGTAATGTGACTTGTGTAATATTCAGTGAATCAATATTTTAGACTAGGCCACTAGGGTCTCTACATCTTCTTCCTACAAAAAAGAAAGAAGTGACACAATGACAAATTTTTTATCAATATTGTATTTACAATTTTTTTTGTAGCTTAATTTTAGTAATCAAGACCAGTTGTATAAAACAAGATATCCATCAAATGAACTCAGTCAGGACCCACAATTGTGGATTTGGAAGAATGCTAACACATTTTCTTCGGAAGAATTTGAACCTTTACCTAGAATCGATTAGTTTCAGAGACATTATTTTAATTAACTAAACAATTAGTTTTCTAGTTTTCCTTTAATTAGGTGGTCACTCCTTTAAAATTTGTTTATTCTTAAAATGCTTTCAAAATTAAATTAATTCACTATTTTTTTGAGACACCACAACGTATTGCCCTATTTAAAAAAGTAGGATTTTAAAAAGAATTATGACTCTGCTGCAGATATAGAGGTTTTAACCATTATAAGTTATTTTTTTCAAATTGTTGAGACATTTTTTTGTTGTGTTATATTTTATATTATGTATATATTTTTTATTTTTATATATATTGTATGTGTATTTTATTCATTATTTTTGTAATGTTACTTGTATAATATTGAGTGAATCAGTATTTTAGACGTCATTTTTGTCTTCATCTTCTTCCTACAAATAAGAAAGAAGTGACATTAAATTGTAATTTAATCATCAATTAGGCTAATATTTGTAATGTGACTTTTGTTATATTAAGTGAATCAATAATTTGAGTTAGGCCACTAGAGTCTCTCCATCTTGTTTCGACAAATAGAGAAAGAAGTGATACAATGACAACCTTTTAATTCATATTATATTTGCAACTTTTTTTAGCTTAATTTGTGTAATCTAAACCACTTATACAAAACAAGATATTCATCAAATGAATTCAATCGGGACCCAAAATTATGGATTTCCAAAGATGCCTAACACCTTCTTATTTGAATAACTTAAATCCCTTGCCTAGAATCTATTGGTTTCGTACATATTCTTTTAGTAACTTATTAATTGGTTTCTTAGTGTTTTCTTTAATTACGTGAAAATCCTTTAAAATTTGTTTATTCGTAAAATGCTTTAAAAATTGAATTAATAATTATTTTTTGAGTCACCACGACGTTTTGCCTTATTTGAATAATGTAGGAATATAAAAGAATGACGACTCCGCTGGGGATATAGATACTCTAATCATTATTTTTTTTTCAAATTGAGGAGACTTTCCTTTTATTGTGTTATACTTATATATTGTGTATTTTGTTGATTATTTGTATATTGCACTTGTAATTTATTCATTATTTTTGTAATGTCACTTGTGAAATATTGAATGAAAAGAAAAAAATGACATTAAGTTGTAACTTATTCATTAAATTAAGCTAATTTTTATAATGTAACTTGTGTAATATTGAGTGTGTCAATCATTTAGATTAGGCCACTATGATGTGTTCATCTTCTTCCTACAAAAGAGAAGTGACATAATTCCAACCTATTGGTAGCTTAATTTTAGTAATCTAAACCACTTATACAATATAAGATATCCATCAAATGAACTCAGTCGGGACTAAAAATTGTGGATTTTGGAGAATGCCTAACATTTTCTCTTCGGAATAACTTGAACCCATTACCTAGAATCTATTGGTTTCGTAGACGTTTTTTTAGTTGACTAGTTATTTCGTTTCCTAATTTTTGTTACGACCCAAATTGGGCGTAACCGGCGTCGTCGTCCTATACGAGGACTAAGACAAGCCCTTAGCGTTCGTCATAGAACATCATAGGTAAGAAAATATGAGAAAATTCAAAACTTTCGCTTATATAGCAAGGAGGTTTACATAGACCTTTACGTAGGAAACATACATATGCTTCTTGCATAAACAACATACAACATATAGGAATTTAGTCTAATACTTTGTCTCACGTTAAACGATCTAAAAAGTGAATCACAATAGTTTGGGCATAGACCTTAGTCTATTACAATATGCCATATAGGCTACAATGAAAGTCTCAACATGAGAATGGAATAATTGTCTCAAAACATAGACAAGACTAATAAAGCTTGATGAGTGACTTTATCCTCGGAACTCACAAGGACTCACCAATTGAGTTAGGAAAGAGTCAAGTCTTCTTATTCAATGACCACGAATCTCCTCAATGGCCCGAACCTAAAATGTTTGGAAAAAAGGGAGAAAATATGGGTTAGTTTAAACCACATGTACTAAGTATGACTCCTATGCACAAAATCATCAATGCATGAGAAAAGGACAATTTAGTCAAAATCATGTTTTTTATCAATTTAACTCAACATGCATATATCAAAAGCATAATAAGTCAATTCAACACAATAGTAATCCAACAAATAGATCACTCAAGCAATACTTGTGCAATGCCAAAGATAGAACCCCCTAATCCTATCCAAGGCTAAATATCACATTAAGCTACCCACTTCATACTTACAACATATTATCATAATTCATCATAACATGATTAATACATGAATACTACTCATATCTTATCAACATAATAATAATCATAGTCATAATCATAAAAAAGAACACTACTTGAGCCATCCCTTAGGACCCCACATGTGCAATGAGTAAGAGAAGTCACATACCCTCCCTTACCCTATGTAGAAACCTTCACGATAACCCTAATAAGAGTTCACATACTTAAATTATTCATTTATTTTTATGTTAGGGAAAGAAGTGCAATAACCGACATAAGACCATGTGAGCTACATGGAATCCAGTGTTCTACTCCCACATCAAAAAGAGAGGGTTAAACTTGCCCAAGGTGCAACCATTCGTACGTAGCTATCTAGGTGGATCCACTAAGATAGATTCCTATGTGGGCACATAGTTAAGGGTCAAGGAGATTGTTGCTATAAACCTTGACTTACTAACGTGGAGGTTTCCATCTCATGAGACAATACATAATTAGGGAATCCGGACTTACTAACATGAGGAACCCAGGTGGGAGATCGGACTTACTAACATGATACTTTCATCTCATTTACATTCCCGTTCATTGCTAAGCATTTATTCCCTTTAGTAATCATCTTATTACATCGTATAAGTTCACATTTGTCTCTTCTAGACCCTTAGGTAAACCTCTTATCATAATAGCTTATAGGTGATTACAAGTGAGAACTATCCTTTCACTTTAGACGCAATATCATAATCATGAAAAACTACATTCAATCATATACTTATCACATCATGACATAATTACATACTTCATAGCAAATTCATAGATCTAGGGTTAGGGATGAGGGATCTTTGTCACCAACATCACAACGACAGAATTAGCTATAATATCATTATTACATAAGTAGATTTCACCTAGCATAATTGAGATCAAAGGAGAATATTCAAGATCATACCTCATTGCCCTTCATGGGACTTCACCCTTCAACACCCAAGAATTCACAACCAACATATGAAAATAGGGCAATTCATCAAGTATTAACATAACAATAATCAAAGTAAACAAGGGATCTGTTCATCACCCTCAACAATTCACCGTAATCAATCTAAGAAATTAGGGATTTGGGGGAAAGAAATGGGTCAAGGGAAAACTAATAAAAATTCATCAATTGACCATCAATTCATACTTAAACAACATTAATTCATCACAATTTCGTTTTAGAAAGAAGACCCATGTGAGGAGCAAAACCCTTAGATTGGGGGATCTACAATTCATCTTTTGAAGGACCTCTTGGGGAAAGGATTACCAAGAGTGAAAGAAACCATACCTTATATATGAGAAAGACACGAAATTGGGTTGACATACTTGAAGGCTTGATCTTCTTTTTGGAGCTTTATGGGTCTTCAACAGAGTTTTGGAGGAAGAGAGAATTTGGGAGAGAGAGATTTTTGTGTTCAACTTGTGGGACTTGGTTTGAGTGATAAAATTGACCTAAGACTGACCCTAAGACATTATATACTCACCATTAAATTACCCAAAAGACCCCTCACTTAAATGGGTTTATTTGTGAAGTTAAAACACCCAACTTTTATGATATATGGGAAGTAGGTGCGCGTCGCGAGCCTAATTCCCCAATTTATTTTCGAATTTTGAGCTGAAAAAGTAGGGTCCTTGTCAGCCCCTCTTTGTGAGGCCAACTCCATATCTCCACGTGATGGCTGCGCGTCGCGCAGCAACCACCAGAAACCTGCCTGTGGGCAGCTGCCTTGGCAGCTTGCTCGCCCAAGTTCGGGTCCTCCCCAAGGACCCTTCCGGTGGTCCTTGGGGTGTTGTGACTGTACGTTTTGACCATATATACTACCCTCTACCTATTCAAAGCCTTTTTTCATGATTTGGACTCCATATGACCTTCCGAAACCTTCACCAAACATAGGGACATCAACTAGTTAAATTTCGCTAGTTTCCGGATGTTAAGGCTTTTCTTTAGTTCTATTGCTCCAATACTTCTCAAAAAAGTTATATATACTTATTTAGGTCTAAAACGATCATTACTCAACATATAAGGCTCTAGCATAAGTCGTTGCAATTTCCGGGTCTCCCCCTCCCCCCTCCCACCCTTAGGAACATTCGTCCCCGAATGACACTCTAAACCTTTTTATAGGAAGAAAAGACTCAAGACTAACAGTCAACCAACCAACAATATAATAGAATGAGTCACAGCTCATAGGGGTAAATCTCAACTCCTTTCGACCCATAACATGAAATTAACAATTAGGAACTTACTCCACACATACTTTTAACAAAATCTCAACTTTTCATATCACATAAGGAGATACTACCTTCTCCATTTCAATATGAGATCAATATGAACATGAAGAGTTGACATGTTGATTTCTTATCAAAAAAATATCAATTATGCTCATTATAATCTTCCATGAACACTTATAGCATATAACACACTCTAGTGAAAGTCACATAATAAACATATTTCATGGAAAGACAAGAACTCAACTTACGCATGAATTTCTACTATAATATGCTCATATTTCGAAAAACATCATAAATTCAACATTATACATAGTAGTCATATAAGGAATTACTAACCTTAATCTTGGATAGGAGTAAGGGGAAAAAGATGAGGATAGCGGGTCTTCATGTCGGCCTCGGCCTCCCATTTTGCACCCTCAACAAGGTGGTTCCTCCATAGAACTTTTACGGAGGCGACCTCCTTATTCCTCAATTTCTTAACTTGGCAGTCCAAGATCTCAACCGGGACCTCTTCATAGGAAAGATCCTCTTTTACCTCTAAACCTTCTAGAGGAAGAATGGAAACCGGGTCCCCTATACACTTCTTGGGCATGGAAACCTGGAATACCGGATGAATCATGGACAACTCATTTGGCAACTTCAACTCATAGGCAACACTCCCAACTCGCTTCAAAATTTCATAAGGTCCCACATAATGAGGACTAAGCTTCCTTTTCTTTCCAAACCTCATCACCCCTTTCACGGGAAAATTTTCAAATAGAATCAATCTCCTACTTTGAATTCAAGGTCCCTTTTTCTATTTTTGGCATAAGATTTTCGTCGACTTTTAACTGCTTTTAGTCTATATCTTATAACTTGAACCTTCTCAAGGGCTTCATATACCAAGTTGGGACCAAGTAAGGCAAACTCACCTACCTCATAATACTCAACCGGAGATCTACACCTTCTCCCATAAAGTGCCTCGAGGGGTGCCATAGATATAGTTGAGTGGTAGCTATTATTGTAGGAGAATTCTATCAAGGGTAGGTGGTCATCCCAATTACCCTTGAAGTCAATGACACATGTCCTCAAAATATCCTCAAGATTTTGAATAGTGCAAAGCTTGACCATCCGTCTTGGGATGAAAAGCGGTACTAAACATTACCTTCGTACCAATCCCACTTTGGAAAGCTTTCCAAAAATTGGAGGTAAATTGAGTAACTCTATCTGAAATGATGGACAAATGGGCTCCATGTAACTTCACTATCTCTATTATGTGTAGTTTGGAATAGTCTTCCACCGAATATGTGACTTTGACGGGAAGAAAATATGCACACTTGGTTAGCCTATCCACAATGACCCATATCGAGTCATGTTGTATTCTAGTATGAGGCAACCCCACTACAAAGTCCATGTAAATATCCTCCCATTTCCATGTAGGAATATCTATATTTTGAGTTAAGTCACCCGACCTTTGATGCTCCGCTTTCACTTGTTGGAAATTTGGACACTTAGCAACAAAGTCCTCTATGTCCCTTTTCATACCAATTCACCAATATGTTTCTTGTAAGTCGCGGTACATCTTTGCAGCACCCGGGTGAATGGAATATCGGGATACATGAGCCTCTTCCATGATCAATTCCCTAAAACCATCCACATCCGATACACACAACCTTCTTTGGTGCCTAAGCACCCCATCTTCTCCTTGAGAGAAAGACTCATTAGACTTACTAAGGACCTTTTCCTTCAATTCCATCAATAGAGGATCAAGGTGTTGCTTGAATTTCACCCCAACCATTAAAGATGACTCGGAGTTGTGGCGAACCACAAAACCACCCTTTGGAGAGTCTTCTAGTCGGACACCCAAACGAGCCAACCTATGAACCTCTTTTACTAAGTCTTTCTTATCATCAACCACATTAGTCACACTACCCATGGACACTCTACTCAAAGAATCCGCTACCACATTAGCTTTTCCGGGATGTTAAAGGACACATGTCATAGTCTAACCATCTTCTTTGGACGTAGATTCAAATCTTTTTGGGTAAACACATATTGTAAGCTCTTGTGATCGGTGAATACATCAACATGTACCCCATAGAGATAATGTCTCCAAATTTTCAATGCAAATACCATGGAAGCAAGCTCAATATCATGAGTTGGGTAATTCTTCTCATGTGGATTGAGTTGTCTAGAGGCATACGCTATAAATTTCCATGTTGCATGAGCACACACCCTAGACCCACTCAGGAGGCATCACAATAATCGGCAAACCCTTCGGTACCCTCCAGTAAAGTCAATATCGGAGCGGAGGCGAGTCTTTCTTTCAATAATTGGAAATTCTTTTCACATGATTCCGACCATTCGAATTTGGAATTGTTTTGGGTTAAGGTCGTTAATGGAGATGCGATAGACGAGAATCCCTCAACAAACCTCCTATAGTAACCGACCAACCCTAGAAAACTTCGGATGTCGGCAGGACTCAAAGGTCTAGGACAACTTTTGACCACTTCCGTCTTCCTTAGGTCAAACTCGACCCCTTAAATAGAGACAATGTTACCAAGAAAGGCAACCGATCTCAACCAAAACTTACACTTGTTAAAGTTAGCAAAAAGTTGGTTATCCTTGAGAACTTGCAAAACTATTCTCAAGTGTCTCATATGATCATTTTCACTCCTAGAATATATCAAAATGTCATCAATAAAGACAATCACAAACTAGTCAAGATACTCTAAAAACTAGATTCGTAAGGTCCATGAATGCCGCCGGCGCATTTTTTAGACCAAATGACATCACTAGGAATTCAAAGTGACCATATCTTGTTCGGAATGCCATTTTCGGAATATCAACCCCCCTCACTCTAAGTTGATAATAACCCGACTCAAGTCAATCTTTGAAAAATAGCTCGCTCCTTGGAGTTGATCAAACAATTCATTAATCCAAGGGAGCGGGTACTTATTCTTTATAATGACTTTGTTTAATTGACGATAGTCGATGCACATTCTCAACGACCCATCGTTCTTATTTACAAACAATACCGGAGCGCCTATGGAGATATGCTCGGTTGAATAAAGCCCTTATCTAACAAATCTTTGAGTTGAGCCTTTAACTCCTTCAACTCTGCCGGGGCCATCCGATAAGGAGGGATTAAAATAGGTTGTGTATTCGGCAACAAGTCTCTGCCGAAGTAAATCTCCCGTTTGGGAGGAATCCTAGGAAGTTCGTCGGGAAAGACCTCTGGAAATTCCCTCATTATAGATACCGACTCTATTGGGGGGACCTCGGATTCAAGATCCCTAACTCTTACTAAGTGGTAGAGACAACCCTTTGCAATCAATTTGCAAGCTTTTAGACATGAGATGATCTTACCCCTAGGATTTGAGTTTCCTCCCTTCCACTCAAAAATAGGTTCATTTGGGAATTGAAATTTCACTATCCTTGTCCTACAATCAATAGAGGAAAAGCAAGCATGCAACCAATCCACGTTTACCTCTTAGGGCTTGGAAGTAGGCACTCTACTTTTGTTTACCCTTGGAGCATTAGGAGAACCTTGGTTGGAAATCCTCCTTTTGAACCTTGGTTTGTCTTGAACCTCAAACCTATTCTTAGAAGAATTCCCCTCTTCGGTTCTCACCTTCTTCAATTTCCTACCAACTTGCTTAAGCTTTTGCTCCTCAATTTGTTCGGCATGAACCATGAGACGATAGATGTCCATGCTAGGAATAAACATAGCCGACCTACATTCATTAACCACAAGATCGGATATGCCCATGACAAATTTGTTTATTTGGCCCTAGAATCCGTAATCATAGTAGGAGCACGCTGTGATAGTTGAGTGAACTTAAGGCTATACTACTTTACGCTCATACCCCTTAACGATGGTTGATGAATTATTGCATTTTCCTCTCCCTTAGTTCCAAGGGAAACCTATCAAGGAAAGTCGTTTTGAAAGCTCCCCGAGTAATCCGACGTTCTATAATCGGCCTCCCATCCTTCAATTGCTCATACCACACTAGAGCTACATCTTTGAGTTGATAGGCGGCTAGTTCCGCCTTTTATTGAGAAGAAACACCCATAGCATCAAGAACTTTGAACACTTCATCAATGAACCCTTGTGGGTCTTCCTCCACCTTAGACGCATAGAAAATAGGGGGATTCATCCTAGTGAAATCCCTAATCCTTGACGTGTGGTGTTACCATTGGGGTCCACTTGCACCCTTGAATCTCTAGCAACTTGGGTAGCCAATACTTGAGTCAAGCTATGAATGGCTGACCTTATCTCAACATTAGACATAGCCCCTTCTTCAATAGGAACTTGAGGGTTTTGAACTCTCCGGTCCTTCGAGCATTGTTCCTTCTTGTATTCATTGACTATAGGCACAAGAAAGAGGTTAGAAGAAAAGGATTATATAGAGTTAAGACTCTTAGGCACGACTAAGGAATAATAAGAGAGTGAGAGTTCCAAAGCATCACATAGTCCCACATTCATAAGTGTGCGCGCTTCACAATTATGAATAAGACCCTACATAGACGTGGTTTAGTTAGACATCATTTCCTAAGAATACTTAGCCTCATGCTATGATACCAAGTTTGTTACGACCCAAAGTGCCCCCTAGGCATAACCGGCGTCCTCCTCCTCTACGAGGACTAAGACAAGCCCTTAGCGTTCTTCATAGCACATCATAGGTAAGAAAATATGAGAAAATTAATTTTTTTTTGCTTATATAGCAAGGAGGTTTTCATAGACCTCTACATTGGAAGCACACATAGGCTTCCCGCATAAACAACATACAACATATAGGAATTTAGTCTAATACTTTCTCTCACGTTAAACGATCTACAAAGTGAATCACAAGAGTTTGAGCATAGTGATTAGTCTATTACAATATGTCATATAGTCTACAATTAAAGTCTCAACATGAGAATGCAATAATTGTCTCAAAACATAAACAAGACTAATAAGGCTTGATGAGTGGCTTTATCCTCGGAACTCATGAGGACTCACCAATTAACTTAAAAAAGAGTCATGCCGTCTTCTTCAATGAACACGAATCTCCTCAATGGCCCAAACCTAAAATGTTTGGGAAAAAGAGAGAAAATATGGGTTAGTAAAAATCACATATACTAAGTATGACTCCTATGCACAAAATCATCAATGCATGAGAAAAGGACAATTTAGTCAAAATCATGCTTTTTATCAATTTAACTCAACATTCATATATCAAAAGCATAATAAGTCAATTCAACATAATAGTAACCCAACACATAGATCACCCAACCAATACTTGTGTAATGCCAAATATAGAACCCCATAATCATATCCAAGGCTAAACATCACATTAAGCAACCCACTTCATACTTACAACATATTCTCATAATTCATCATAAAATGATTAATACATGCATACTACTCATAGCTTATCAACATAATTATAATCATAGTCATAATCATAAAAAAAAAAAAGAACACTCTAGAACTATCCCTTAGGACCCCACATGTGCAATGAGTAAGAGAAGTCACATAACCTCCTTTACCCTATGTAGAAGCCTTCACGACAACCCTAATAAAAGTTCACATACTTAAATTATTCATTTATTTTACGTTAGGGAAAGAAGTGCAATAAATGACATGAGACCATGTGAGCTACATGGAATCCGGTGTTCTACACCCACACCAAAAAGAGAGGGTTAACACTTGTCTAAGGTGCAACCATTCGTACGTAGCTATCTAGGTGGATCCACTAAGATAGAGTTCTATGCGGGAACATAGTTAAGGGTCAAGGAGATTATTGCTAGAAACCTTGACTTACTACCGTGGAGATTTCCATCTCATGAGACAACACACATAATTAGGGAATTCGAACTTACTAACGTGAGGAACCCATGTGGGAGATCGGACTTACTAATGTGATACCTCCATCTCATTTACATGCCCTTTCGGTGCTAAGCATTTACCCTTTAGTAATCATCTTATTACATCATATAAGTTCACATTAGTCTCTTCTAGACCCTTAGGTAAACCTCTTATCATAATAGCTTATAGGTGATTACAAGTGAGACCTATCCTTTCACTTTAGACACAATATCATAATCATGAAAAACTACATTCAATCATATAATGATCACATCATAACATAATTACATACTTCATAGACAATTCATATATCTAGGGTTAGGAATGAGGGATCCTTGTCACCAACATCGCAACGACAGAATTAGCTATAATATCATTATCGCATAAGTAGATTTCACCTAGCATAATTGAGATCAAAGGAGAATATTCAAGATCATACCTGACCTTCATGGGACTTCACCCTTAAACACCCAAGAATTCACAATCAAAATATGAAAATAGGGCAATTCATCAAGTATTAACATAACAATAATCAAAGTAAAGAAGGGACTTGTTCATCACACTCAACAATTCACCGTAATCAATCTAAGAAATTAGGGATTTGGGGGAAAGACATGGGTCAAGAGAAAACTCATAAAAAATCATCAATTGACCATCAATTCATACTTAAACAACATTAATTCATCACAATTTCGTTTTAGAAAGAAGACCCATGTGAGGAGCAAAACCCTTGGTTTGGGGGATCTAAAAATCATCTTTTGAAGGACCTCTTGGGGAAAGGATTACCAAGAGTGAAAAAAACAATACCTTATATATGATAAAGCCACGAAATTGGGTTGAAAAACTTGAAGGCTTGATCTTCTTTTTGGAGCTCTATGGGTCTTCAACAGAGTTTTGGAGGAAGAGAGAATATGGGAGAGAGAGAGATTTTTGAGTTCAACTTGTGGGACTTGGTTTGAGTGAAAAAATTGACCTAAGACATTATATAGTCACCAGTAAATTACCCATAAGACCCCTCACTTAAATGGGTTTATTTGTGAAGTCAAAACACCTAACTTTGATTACATCTGGGAAGTAGGTGCGCGTCGCGAGCCTAATTCCCCAATTTATTTTCGAATTTTCATCTGAAAAAGTAGGGTCCTTGTCAGCCCCGCGTCGCGAGGCAAAATCCATATCTCCACGTGATGGCTGGGCGTCGCACAGCAGCCACCAGAAACCTGTCTGCGGCCAGCTGCCTTGGCAGCTTGATCGCCCAAGTTCGGGTCCTCCCCAAGGACCCTTCCAGTGGTCCTTGGGGTGTTGTGACTTTACGTTTTGACCCTATATACTACAATCTACCTATTCGAAGCCTTTTTGAGAGTTTTGGACTCCATATGACCCTCTGAAACCTTCACCAAACATAGGGACATCAACTAGTTAAATTTCGCTATTTTCCGGACATTAAGGCTTTTCTTTAATCCTATTGCTCCAATGCTTCTCAAACAAGTTACTTATATACATATAAGGCTCTAGCACAATTCATGGAAATTTCCGGGTGTGTCATTTTTTCTTTAATTAGGTGAACAATCCTTTTAAATTCGTTTATTCTTAAAATTCTTTTAAAATTGAATTAACTTATTATTTTTCGAGCCATTACGACGTTTTCCTTATTTGAATAAAGTAGGAAAGTAAAAAAATGACGATTCCTCTGAGGATATAGAAGTTCAAACCATTATGAGATTATTTATTATTCAAAATTAGGAGATTTTTCCTTTTTTGTGTATATATCTTGTATTTTGTATATTTTGTTCATTATTTGTATATTATATTTGTAATTTTATTCATTATTTTTGTAGTGAGAGTTATTTAATATTGTATGAATCAATCATTTAAACTAGGTCACTAGAGTCTCTTCGTCTTCTTTCTACAAAAAAGAAAGAAGTGACATTAAATTGTAATTTATTCATTAATTAGACTAATTTTTGTAATGTGACTTGTGTAATATTGACTAAATCAATCATTTAGACTTAGGACAGTAGGTTTCTTCATCTTCTTCCCATAAAAAAAAGAAAAGAGTAACACAATGACAAACTTTTAATTCATATTGTATTTCCAATTTTTTTGTTGTAGCTTAATTTTAGTAACTTAACTCATATATATATATATATATATATATATATATA